>NW_027601505.1:0-127500 GCF_053455715.1 Rhinoraja longicauda | reverse complement strand
ACGGGACATTGTCGATGGTTGTCCGGGGTTCCAGTGTGAAGTAGCGGGGAACGTTTTTCAGACACAGCAGAACGCCGGCTGTTGCGAGAACCGCAGCCGCAGATTTCCCGGTGCAATATTTAGTTTTCAGCTTCTGGCAACAAATGGCGACAAAGCGATCAAAGGTGAAAGTGACGGTGAACCAGACAGAACAGTCTGTAGCTGCAGCCGTCAGTACAGCGTTAACACTGCACACAGGGGTGATGGACAGGAAACTCCAATAAAAGTAATGGTATCGGATCTGAAACAAAATGACCTCGGTGATCAGGGTGAGTAGATCGGCCGCTGCCATGGCCACCAGGTAGCGAGTGGTGCAGGTGGAGAGGCCGCACTTTCCCCGGGACAGGATCACAATCGCCACTAAATTCACTGCGGAAAGAGAAGGGGACGGACACTGGGCATTACTGAACACGGTCTCCGGGGCTGAACACCGGCTCCACTTTCAGCTGGAGATCAGGAGTGTTGGAGTCGGTGCGCGGCTGCAGGTTTTAACAATGTCAGACCCGGCTCCGACTGTGCCCGACCTGCCTGCTTCAGGGGAGAGGAGATAAGGCGACGGGCGGGGTAAAGGGTGGGGATGGACGAGCAGCCGCCCGCTACAATAGGCGGAATGGTCCTGTCTACAGTTAACCCCGCTCACAGTCTCTGATGGGGCCGGTTTCACAGACTTAACCGTGACCGGCCGCGTTTAACCAGGGCTCTGGGAACTCGGCATCTGATGGGGGACGAGGAGGGTTCCAGAGGGAAGGCAGGGACAACTTAGGATCCGGCAGCAGAGCGGCTCCGTTAATGGATTCATTCCACAGTGAGTTCAGTTCGGTAACAACACACGCCGGTAGATCCGCGGCCACCGGTTCAGGAGATCGATCCAATTATTGACCAACAGGCGGTGGAATCCGACTGTGACAGACTCCACAGTGAGACGTGTCCACAGGAGCGGGTGTTCACTCTGATCAATAACTCAGACACAGTGAACTTCACAATGTAAACCCCTTCCCAGTCACACCGTTCCGGAGAGCTGCCTGTCCCGAGCACTGGGACAACTCTGGGCAAGGTCCCACTGAAGGCAAGAACAACATTCTAGTGGGTCCCGGCAGTGGGAGAAAAAGAGGGTTAGTTTCGGCTGTCTGAAAATAAGAAAAATCACAGCGTTAATTCAAAAATATTTCACTGAGAGGATTGATATACTTCACATATACTTGAACAACGATTATCAGTTGGGAATCTTGTAACAGAATCAGATTCAGGGCAACACCGGTGCACAGACGGAGTTATAAATTTTGAATTGTTCTGCTCACTTCCCAGGGACTCCAACGGCAGCAATGATCACGTACAAGATTTTCTCCACGTCGAAATATTCCCAAAGCTTTTCCCCCATTTTCTCTGCCCAGCGACGTGTCCCCGTGAGCTACCGGTAATCTCTCGGAATGAAATGCTGGGGCAGAACATTCCCGGAGATTTTATACCACTTTCCGTCTCCACCGGGACAGTCAAGTTTCAATAGTGTTTAAAAATAGAGATTTTGAAATGATTCGCAAATAGATGACATCAGACAAGTGAAATCCCTGCTGAGACAGGTCGTGATTTATTCAGGGAATTGATTGAGAAACTCCAAAGACTGGGAATCGTGGCGATACTGAGGGATGGAAATTGGGAGCGGCATTGCTCCAGCAAAGGGGATATTGTTTCAAAATCCATCAGGTCCAACTCTCCGCCTCATGTTGTTTATCTGATTTACTTCAACCCGCTTCACTCAGCAAAGTAATTCAAAATTCCAGGGACCCTCTCAGGGCTTCTGGTGCCCCGTTTGAAGGTGGACTGGACGACATTTGTCCACAGGTTGAGGAATTAGTTCAACAAATCACCTCGCTCTAAAATGCCTCTCCACTCTGCTTCACCACTAAATATATTTGCGGCTCATCTGACTGCAACCAGAACCCCACACATCCGGTGATGCCGGTAACCATTCACTCCTTGCTCGTCTGAAATATATCTGCCTTTTCCCTGGGACAATAACATTCTCTGCCTTCATCACCTCTGAGGAGGAACGACACAAAGACTCACGACACTCAGAGAACAGCAACAGCAACATTGCCGCCTCAGAATTGTCCTAAAGGCAGATAAAACTGCAAATGATGCAGCACACCTCCCTGCTCCCTTTCTCTCTCCCTCCATCCTTACTGCTGTCCTCTCTTTGAATTGATACACTCTCTCCTACCCTCTTTATTCTCCCTCTCTGCGCCGTCCTTGCTCGACCAACCTCTCTCCCTTTACCATCCCTCCCCTCTTACTCTCACTGAATGTCTCCCTCCGTTTCCCTGCACTTCTCTGAACATTCCCTCTCTCCATTTTGCCAACCCACTCGCTCTGATCTCCCCACTCTCCTCATCTTCCCACTCCCCGTTGATACTTCACTCTCGCTCCATCTCTTCCACTTTCGTCGTCTCCGCTATCTCTCCATTTCATCTTTGTACTCCCTATCTGTCTCTCCACGTCCCCCAACTCACCTCCTGCTCGCCCTCACTTCTCTATCCAACGCCTTTCTTGGGAAGTGCGGTTAAAACGGTTAGACACCATGGGATGTAACAGCTGTCCCTATACCCCTTCCCTCACGCTCCAGAAACCCTTCCAGGTGAGACAGATGTTCACTTGCACCTCCTCTAATCTCATATACTTCATGCGGTGCTCCAGACATGGCCTTCTTCACATCGGCGTGGTCAAGTGGAAACTCGGCCACCGTTTCGCCGAACACTTACCCTCGTTCCGCTAACGTCTGCCGGATCTCCCTGTTACTAACCATTGTAACTCCTCTTCCCACACTGACCTTTCTGTCCTGGACGTCCATCCATTGACAGAGTGAGGCTACACGCAAACGTAAAGAACGCCACTTCATATCCTGCTTTGGTACTTTACAACCTAATGGTCTGGACATTGAATTATCCAATGTTAGGAAACGAACGCCCTTGTTCCCGCTTTCCCCTCGCACTTCTTCGTGCCTCAACCGGACTCGCACCTACTTATCCCCTCAACCTCCCCTTTACCGATATTACCTCCACTCTCTTTATAATTCCATCCTCTGTAATCCTCATCTCACTCCTTTTATCCTTTACTCTCTGGTCTCAACCACCTGACTGTGAAAACACTATTCACCTGCATCCGCTCATCATTCAACCTGCTTTGTCCTGTCACCCTCTGTTCCAGCCTTCTCCCGCTGCCGACAACAATAAGCCTGAAGAAGGGTCCTGAACGGGTACGTCAGCTATCCATGTCCTTGGAAGGTTCAGGACGTTCAGCATATCCCCAACAACTGTCACTAACCTCTGCAGATGCACCATAGAAAGTATGTTATCAGGATGCCTCACAGCTTGGTTCGGGAACAGCTTCACCCAAGACCATAAGAATTCTAGCGAATTGCGGACGCAGCCCAGACCATCACACAAAGCAACCTCCCTTCTATTGACTCCATTTATGCCTCAAGCTGCCTGGGCAAGGCTGGGAGCAAAGTCAATGACTACTTGCACCCTGGCCACTCCCTCTTCTTCCCTTTCCCATTAGGCAAAATGTAGACAAGTGTGAAAATGCACACCTCCTGATTCAGGCACAGTTTCTGAACAGCTGTTATCGCCCAACTGAATCATCCTACCACAACCAGAGGGCAGTGTTGAACTGCTATCTACATCTTTGGTGACCCTCGGACTATCTTTGATCGGGACATGCTGGTTTTACCATGAACTAAATGTTATCCCTTATCATATATCCGCACACCGTAAATGGATCGATTATGATCATATATTGTCTCTCTGTTGATTGGATAACACTTAACAAAACCTTTTCACGACACTTCAGAACCCGTGAAAATAAAATAAACTAAACTGATAAACTATACTTCTCCAGAGATGCATCCTGACTCGCATTGGCTATTGTTTGTGTGTGAAAGTGTGATTGTGTGAGTCCATGCATAAGTGTGTTAGCCCGTGTATGCAAGTGTGATTGTGTGAGATTGTGCAAAGTTGGAGTGTGTATGTATGCGTAAGTGTTTGCAACAATTTCAATGATTCAATGATACGTTATTGGCACATGTACCAGATACAGTGAAATGGTTTGTTTCGTAGACAACCCGGTAACATCATGTAGCATACGTCACCCAGGCAGTACACAGGTTTCGCTACATTTTGACGCCGGCAAATTTACAGACGTTAGCCGGATAGTTCTATCTCCTGCCTGCCGCCGCACCGCGGGTCCCCCCTTCGTTCTCGGCGGCCTTCCTCTCTCTTCGACGGTCCACCTCGCTCTCTGCGGTTGCTCGCGGCTCCCACCTCGCTCCCGAGGCGCGGCTCCCATCGCCGTCCGCGGTGGGCGAGCCTGGTCTACCGGGCCGCCTGAAGGGCTTGGCCCCGCTTACCGGGAACACTCCCGGCCGCGCTGCCTTGCTCGTTGCGAATACCCTGGGATCCTACTGAATCCCAAAATGTGGAAGTGTGCATGCGTGTGTGAGGGCGGCAGAGTTTATAAGAGTGCCTGTATTTGTGTGTGTGTGTGTCTGTGCGTGTGCGTGAGTGTGCGTGTGAGTGAGTGAGCATTAGTAAGTGTGGGTGCTGGTGCGATTGAATGTATCTGAGTCTCTGAGTGGGACAGTGCATATGTGTTTGTGAGTGACAGTGTTTGCGTGTGTGAGTGTGTGTGGCTCTTTGTCTGCGAGACAATGTGAGACAATATGTGGGAATGTGAGTTTGTGAGAATGTTTGAGTATGTAATTGTTTGATAGTGCGCGTGTGTGTGCGCGAGTATATGATGGTGTTGAGTCAGTGAGTGTGTTCGCTAGTCACTGTGTGCGAATGAGCGCGTGTTTCTTAGTGCTAGTACGTGTGTATGTGTCTGTAGGTGTGAGTGCATGTGTATGTGAGATTGTATGTGAGAATGTGTGAGAGTGTATTTGAGTGCTTGTGATTGTATGTAAGAGATCGTGCGTGGCTACGTGCGCGGGTATGTGTGTGCGTGTTTGACTGTGTTTGTGTGTGAATATTTGTGTTTATGATTGTGTAACAGCTTGGGTGTAGATACGATAAGCGTGAGTGTGCAAGAATGTCAGCGTGTGAGGGTGCGCGAGTGTCTGGGATTGTCAGTGGTGTGTAAGTCTGAATTGGTATGAGTGAGCGTGCGAGAGTATTTGTGTGTGATCATTGTGTTGGAGTGTGCAAACGTATATAAAGTGTCTGTAGACCTGGAAGCCTGTGTGACTTTTCGTGACTTTACGGGAGTGTGTGAGCAAGTGTGAGTACGTGAGTCTCTGTTAGGTAGAAATGTGGAGTGACAGTACTCCTGTTTAAGTACTGTTGGGGGGAACAGGCTACCTGGGGCAGCGACGGTGCCCGGGCCTCTGGCAAGGAGTCCGGCCCTGTTGCTCAGAAGGGTAGGGAAAGGAAGAGGAGAGCGATAGTAATAGGGGACTCTATAGTGAGGGGGTCAGATAGGCGATTCTGTGGACGCAGTCGGGAGACCTGGATGGTGGTTTGCCTCCCTGGTGCCGGTGTCCGGGAAGTGTCTGAGCGTGTCCAGGATATCCTGAAAGGGGAGGGAGAGGAGCCAGAGGTCGTGGTACATATAGGTACCAACAATATAGGTAGGATAAGGGAAGAGGTCCTGAAAGGTGAATTTAAGGGGCTAGGAAGAGAGTTTAAAAAAAGGACTTCCAAAGCAATAATCTCAGGCTTACTGCCTGTGCCACGCGATAGTGAGAATAGGAATGGAGTGAGGTGGAGGATAAATACGTGGCTGAGGAACTGGTGCAGGGAGCAGGGATTCAAGTTTCTGGATCATTGGGACCTCTTCTGGGGGAAGTATGACCTGTACAAAAAGGACGGGTTGCATCTGAACCTGACAGGAACCAATATCCTGACGGGGAGATTTGCTAAGGTAACTGCGGAGACTTTAAACTAGTACGGTTGGGGGGAGGGACTCAAACACAGATAGCTCATAGGCAGTGTGTGAGGCAGGAGGCAGAAAAGGGAAACACTCAGACCCAATATGTAGGAGAGAAAGAAGGGAAAAGAAATAAACTGAGAATAAGAAATGATGGGTCCCTTAAATGTGTATATTTTAATGCTAGGAGCATTGTAAGAAAGGTGGATGAGCTTAGAGCCTGGATTGACATCTGGAAGTATGATGTTGTGGCGATCAGTGAAACATGGTTGCAGGAGGGTTGCGATTGGCAATTAAATATTCCAGGATTTCATTGTTTCAGATGTGATAGAATCGGAGGGGCAAGAGGTGGGGGTGTTGCATTGTTTGTCAGGGAGGATATCACAGCAGTGCTTTGGCAGGACAGACTAGAAGGCTCGATTAGGGAGGCTGTTTGGGTGGAACTCAGAAATGAGAAAGGTTTAGCAACACTTATAGGGGTGTATTATAGACCGCCAAATAGGGAACGAGAATTGGAAGAGCAAATATGTAAGGAGATAGCAGATATTAGCAGTAAGCACAGAGTAGTGATTGTGGGTGATTTCAATTTTCCATATATAGACTGGGAATCACATTCTGTTAAAGGGCTGGATGGTTTGGAGTTTGTAAAATGTGTGCAGGATAGTTTTTTGCAGCAATACGTAGAGGTGCCTACCAGAGAAGGGGCAGTGTTGGACCTCCTGTTAGGAAATGAGACGGGTCAGGTGATGGAGGTATGTGTTGAGGAGCACTTTGGGTCTAGTGATCACAATGCCATTAGTTTCAATATAATTATGGAGAAGGTCAAATCTGAACCAAGGGTTGAGATTTTGGATTGGAGAAAGGCTAATTTTGTGGAGACGAGAAAGGATTTAAAAGGAGTGAAATGGAACTTTTTGTTCTATGAAAAGGATATAATAGAGAAATGGGGGATATTTAAAGGTGAAATTTTGAGAGTACAGAGTCTTTATAACATATAACATATAACAACTACAGCATGGAAACAGGCCTGTCCGGCCCTACCAGTCCACGCCGACCATTCTCCCTGACCTAGTCTCATCTACCTGCACTCAGACCATAACCCTCCAATCCCCTCCTATCCATATACCTATCCAATTTACTCTTAAATAATAAAATCGAGCCAGCCTCCACCACTTCCACCGGAAGCCCATTCCATACAGCCACAACCCTCTGAGTAAAGAAGTTACCCCTCATGTTACCCCTAAACCTTTGTCCCTCAATTCTGAAGCTATGTCCCCTTGTTGGAATCTTCCCCACTCTCAAAGGGAAAAGCCTACCCACGTCAACTCTGTCCGTCCCTCTCAACATTTTAAAAACCTCTATCAAGTCCCCCCTCAACCTTCTACGCTCCAAAGAATAAAGACCCAACCTGTTCAACCTCTCTCTGTAGCCTAAGTGCTGAAACCCAGGCAACATTCTAGTAAATCTCCTCTGTACCCTCTCCATTTTGTCGACATCCTTCCTATAATTTGGCGACCAGAACTGCACACCATACTCCAGATTCGGCCTCACCAATGCCCTGTACAATTTCAACATTACATCCCAACTTCTATACTCGATGCTCTAATTTATAAAGGCAAGTATACCAAACGCCTTCTTCACCACCCTATCCACATGAGATTCCACCTTCAGGGAACAATGCACAGTTATTCCCAGATCCCTCTGTTCCACTGCATTCCTCAATTCCCTACCATTTACCCTGTACGTCCTATTTTGATTTGTCCTACCATAATGCAGCACCTCACACTTATCAGCATTAAACTCCATCTGCCATCTTTCAGCCCACCCTTCCAAAAGGCCCAAGTCTCTCTGTAGGCTTTGAAAATCTACCTCACTATCAACTACTCCACCTATCTTAGTATCATCTGCATATTTGCCACACCATCATCCAGATCATTAATGTAAATGACAAACAACAGTGGACCCAACACAGATCCTTGGGGCACTCCACTAGACACTGGCCTCCAACCTGACATACAATTGTCAACCGTTACCCTCTGGTATCTCCCATTCAGCCATTGTTGAATCCATCTTGCAACCTCACTATTAATACCCAACGATTTAACCTTCTTAATCAACCTTCCATGTGGAACCTTGTCAAATGCCTTACTGAAGTCCATATAGACAACATCCACAGCCTTGCCCTTATCAATTTCCCTGGTAACCTCTTCAAAAAATTCAAGAAGATTAGTCAAACATGACCTTCCAGGCACAAATCCATGTTGACTGTTTCTAATCAGGCCTTGTTTGTCCAAATAATTATATATATTGTCCCTAAGTATCTTTTCCATTAATTTTCCCACCACAGATGTCAAACTAATAGGTCTATAATTGCTAGGTTTACTTTTAGAACCTTTTTTAAACAAAGGCACAACATGCGCAATGCGCCAATCTTCCGGCACCATCCCTGTTTCTAATGACGTTTGAAATATTTCCGTCATAGCCCCTGCTATTTCTGCACTAACTTCCCTCAATGTCCTAGGGAATATCCTATCAGGACCCGGTGACTTATCCACTTTTATATTCTTCAAAAGTGTCCGTACCTCCTCTTCTTTAATCCTCCTAATTTCCATCACTACTCTACTTGTTTCGCTTACCTCACATAATTCAATATCCTTCTCCTCGGTAAATACCGAAGAAAAGAAATTGTTTAATATCTCCCCCATTTCTTCCGGCTCAGCACATAGCTGTCCACTCTGACTCTCTAATGGACCAATTTTATCCCTCGCTATCCTTTTGCTATTGACATATCTGTAGAACCCCTTGGGGTTTACTTTTACATTACTTGCCAAAGCAGCCTCATATCTTTTTTTCGCTTTTCTAATTTCCTTTTTAAGATTCCTTTTACATTCTTTATATTCCTCAAGAACCTCATTTACTCCCTGCCGCTTATATTTATTGTATATCTCCCTCTTTTTCCGAACCAAGTGTCCAATTTCCCTGGAAAACCACGGCTCTTTCAAATTATTATTCTTTCCTTTCTCCCATCACAGAATTATAATCAGCAGCAATCAGCAGTAGCAGCAGCAGCAATCAGCAGCAGCAGCAATCAGCAGCAGCAGCAATCAGCAGTAGCAGCAGCAGCAGTAGCAGCAGCAAGCTGTGTTGCTTGGGAAGTAGTGTGTGGGGATTGTGTGGGGATAGTAAGGAGTAAGACCTGTGTGATCTCCCGGACTAGTTTCGATCGCCTAGCTTGGGGTCGGAGAGGAATTTCCCGGATTTTTTCCCAAATTGGCCTGGGTTTTTTATCCGGTTTTTCGCCTCTCCCAGGATGACGTTTCGCTGACGTTTCGGGTCGAGACCCTTCTTCAGACTTTACCCATTCCTTCTCTCCCGAGATGCTGCCTGACCTGCTGAGTTACTCCAGCATTTTGTGAATAAATCGATTTGTTCCAGCATCTGCAGTTATTTTCTTATACTGCAGATTATTAGTTCAATTTCTGAATCCTACATCAATAAATATTTAAGTTGCATATTCCAAATTGCAGATTGTATTAGTTTAATTTCTGAATCCTACATAAATAAATATTTATTTAAGTTGCTGTATATTCCAAAATGCAGAATGTATTTGTTCAAGTTATGAATCCTACATTAATAAATATTTTGGATAAAACACACAACTCTTGTTTATTCTTTATCCCATAATCAATAAAAGAGGCAAGTGCACTCTCTCTCTCTCTCTCTCTCTGACTCTCTATATTTATTCCAGTTGCCACATATTCCAAAATGCAGATTGTATCAGTTCTCAACTTAGGAATCCTAAGCAAACCCCGCCATTTTAGTAAGCAAACCCCGCCATTTCAGTAATCAAGCCCGCCATTTCAGTAAGCAAATACCGCCGCTCTCACTGCCCACGCCATTTTAGTAAGCAAACCCCGCCGCTGTGCGCTCTGTCCCAGCCATTTCAGTAAGCTACCCCGCCATTTTAGTAAGCAAATACCGCAGCAGAGCGCTCCCTCCCCGCCATTTTAGTAAGCAAACCCCGCCGCGGTGCGCTCTGCCCCCGCCATTTTAGTAAGCAATCCCGCCATTCCAGTAAGTAAACACCGCCATTTCAGTAAGCAAACCCCGCCATTTTAGTAAGCAAACCCAGCCGCATTTCGCTCTGCCCCAGCCATTTCAGTAAGCACCCCTCCCGCCATTTCAGTAAGCAAACCCCGCCGCTCTCACTGCCCCCGCCATTTTAGTAAGCAAACCCCGCCGCTGTGCGCTCTGTCCCAGCCATTCAGTAAGCGACCCCGCCATTTTAGTAAGCAAATACCGCCGCTCTCACTACCCCCGCCATTTTAGTAAGCAAACCCCGCCGCTGTGCGCTCTGTCCCAGCCATTCAGTAAGCTACCCCGCCATTTTAGTAAGCAAATACGGCCGATGTGCGCTCTCCCCCCTGCCATTTTAGTAAGCAAACCCCGCCGCTGTGCGCTCTGTCCCAGCCATTCAGTAAGCTACCCCGCCATTTTAGTAAGCAAATACCGCCGCTGTGCGCTCTCCTCCCGCCATTTTAGTAAGCAAACCCCGCCGCTGTGCGCTCTGTCCCAGCCATTCAGTAAGCTACCCCGCCATTTTAGTAAGCAAATACCGCCGCTGTGCGCTCTCCTCCCGCCATTTTAGTAAGCAAACCCCGCCGCTGTGCGCTCTGCCCCTGCCATTTTAGTAAGCAACCCCGCCATTTCAGTAAGGAAACCCCGCCATTTTAGTAAGCAAACCCGCCATTTCAGTAAGAACCCTCGCCATTTTAGTAAGCAGACCACGCCAGCTGTGCGCTCTGCCCCAGCCATTTCAGTAAGCTACCCCGCCATTTTAGTAAGCAAATCCCACCGTGCATTAAGAGGGAGTTAGATGTGGCCCTTGTGGCTAAAGGGATCAGGGGGTATTGGAGAGAAGGCAGGTACGGGATACTGAGCTGGATGATCAGCCATGATCGTATTGAATGGCGGTGCGTACAGGCTCGAAGGGACGAATGGCCTCCTCCTGCACCTATTGTCTATGTTTCTGTTTCTATAAATTAAAGCTCGTAGCTTTTTGAGTTTGTTTGTACGTGGGTAAATCTCTCTCCCTCCCTATCTCTCTCTCCCTCCCTCTCTCTCCCTCTCTCTCCCCGTCTCCCTCCCTCCCTCCCTTTCTCAAACTCTCCAAACCTATCTCCACTTTATTCCAGAGCTCAGGGCTACACAATAGAAGCGATGATCACATTGGAGTAACCAGACATGAAGGCAGCTTTGGCCCCTTGTTTTACATTCACACCTCCAACCATGTACACAATAGACCAGTTTTGGTCTCCTAGTTTGAGTTTAGTAGCAAAGAGGTCCTTCTGCAGTTGTACAGGGCCCTGGTGAGACCGCACCTGGAGTACTGCGTGCAGTTTTGGTCTCCAAATTTGAGGAAGGACGTCCCTGCTATTGAGGGCGTGCAGCGTAGGTTCACCAGGTTAATCCCCGGAATGGCGGGACTGTCGTATGTTGAAAGACTGGAGCGACTGCAGACTGCAAATTTGCAGATGATACAAAGCTGGGTGGCAGAGTGAACTGTGAGGAAGATGCTATGAGGTTGCAGGGTGACTTGGACAGGTTGTGTGAGTGGGCAGATACATGGCAGGTGCAGTTTAATGTGGATAAGTGTGAGGTTATCCACTTTAGTGGTAAGAATAGGAAGGCAGAGTATTATCTAAATGGTGTCAAGTTAAGAAAAGGGGACGTACAACGAGATCTGGGTGTCCTAGTGAGAATCTATGCTATTAGCTGGTATAGTCAATTAGAGATATTATATTTTGTTGTAGTAAAGATGGTTTCTTTTGTTGTTTTAGCTAATATAAAATGGATGCTTATTTTAGTGGAAAGCAGTAAGATGGATGCTTGTGGCAGAAATGTTATCCTTGGGAACAGAATGTGTTTGTCCCTTTACGAGTGATAAGGAGTGTACAGAAGAGATGGGCTATTGTCCTCTCCCACTCTGTCTGACTGCGAGTACTGTGTATTGAAACAGTAAAGCAAGGTCATGCAGCTGCGAGATTGCTCGTCTATAGAGATAAGAAAGTTTCTTTCTTATTAGCAACTCCTTATTTGGGTGCGTGTGAAAGTAGGAAAAGTTTGAATCCACGCTAGGTAAATTGATGCGTTTCTCTAAATACATGTGACTTATATTAATGGTTTGGTTTTTGAGCATGTGACCTGTATCAATGATTTTGTCTTCTCTGTAACCATGGAAATTGTATTAGATGTGTAATTGGTCATTGTATTAGATGTGTAATTGGTCCTTGATTTCTTTTTGTCACACCTCTCTTTTTCTGTATAAAAATGTAAACAATCGTGGAGAAGTTGTTCTTCCCCTGCCCTGAGTTGAGGTCTTTTCAGACACTAGTGTTGTGTCTGGAGATCTTCTCGGGAAGAACCCCATGGTGGAATAAATCTGATGTGCTAATCCAGTATCACGTGTGATTATTCAGACTGAAGGTAAAGAATTTGATTTAACATTTGGTGGCAGCGGTGGGATTTCAAAAGACAATTACCACGAGTTCGCGGCCAAGGAGCTGAGAAGTCTCGGAGGCAGAGAGAGGAATTGGGCCCCCAATGCAAGTGGTTTGTTTTACTGCATCGGTTTCCTCTGATCTGTCGTCTGATGATGAATTGGCCATTCGCTAACTCTTGTGTGATATCTTGACGAAATCAGGTCAGTCTGGTGAATACTGGAAGCGGCAGATATTTTGGTCAGTGATTGGTATCACTGGGAGTCGACTATAATTAAATGATATCGATATCAATACCACTGGGTCAGGTTTCAGTCCTGAGAGAGTGGGGCACAGGTCAGGTTTCAGTCCTGAAAGTGCGAACGTTGTTCAGGTTTCAGTCCTGAAAGCGTGGGTTACAGTCGCTGTAAGATTGGGTCCGATTGTGTGTATGAAAGTGTTGTGAGGTGTGTGAACTTGTGTGAAGTGTTGTGGGGGGTATTAAGATGTGTGACGTTTGGAATGCGACTGTGTAATTTGTGTCATTTGCAACGCACTGTGTTGAATTATCAGTCAGCAAGATGGGTAATCGTTTGGATACTACAACTGAATCAAACAGTGCTTTGCAAATCTTATGTGAACGGTATCCTGACAAATCGGAGCAATTCAGACAATTGTCGGGGGAGTTAAACAAGAAATTAGGGGATGACTTTTGGCCATTAGAAGGAATAAAGGCTCTGGATGATGTTAAGAAGGTTCAGGAGATAATTTGGAAGAGTAATAGGGGTACTCTGGCAAAGGAACTTATTGCCCTGTGGAAACAGTATTGTCAAGAATTAAGGGAAGCTTCAGTGTTGGCAAGTTGGCAGGATAATGCTTTGAAATTGGGAATAGGAATTACAGGAGGGGGAGTGGCTAAATCAGCCGGAGTGTTAAAGAAGGAATGTGCTCATGAGAAACGTTTGAGACAGAAGTCTGGTAAGACCCTGATGGGGTCTGGGGATATGGATGTAAGGGATTACGTAGTCCAATGGCTGGCTTTCCCCGAACGAAGGGAGACTGTTTGTTTCCTGATTTGGATGAATGGAATCACAGAATTGCCTGAAGTCCCTAAATCCCCCATATGTTGTCAGGATGGCAAACTGGAGTCAGCAGCTTTGAGCATTCTGCTCAGCCAGCTGAACTAGTTGTCCTAATACAACAGAGCAGATTTCCGTTATGAAATGATCTGCCCACACAACAGGTCAAACACCGGTGGATGTAGGGAACCGGTTGGGCCAGACTGAAAGCTCAAATAAAAGCAAGTCTCCCTCGGAAAGGAATGCCAACCATCCAAGACGTCATTAAATTACAGGAGGACGCTCCTGACCGGGATAAGGTAATGTGGAAACAGCTCGGGTGCACAGTTGATTGTGAATCTAAACTGTGGATCACCCCTGCTGGACAGGCTTGTATGTCAGATGATTTAGCAATGTGGGTTATTGAATATATACACTTTGCAACTCATTGTGGTGGTAAAGCAACCAGTGATATGCTCCTAGCCACATGCTGGCATTCACGGTTACAATCTCTGGCTCAAGGTATTAGCAATTGTTGCCTGATTTGTCAGCAACATAATCCTGGAAAGGGTGTACCTTATGAGATGGGTAAAACACCATTGTCCGTGGATCCCTTTGAGACCCTCCAGATGGACTACAGTGAGCTGGAGAGATGTCAGTGCTATAAATATGTATTAGTTATTGTAGATGAGTTTAGTAAATGGATTGAGGCTCACCTGACAAAGGATAACAAAGCCTCTACTGTTGTGAAGTGTTAATGAGATTATTCCCAGGTATGGAATTCCAAACCGATTAAGTTCAGACAACGGCTCTTATTTCATGGGTCAAATAAACAAGGAATTCTGTACCCAGATGGGCATCCAGTAATAGTTGCATTGTGCCTACAGACCTCAGACTGCCGGACTAGTTGAAAGGGTTAATCAGACCTTAAAAGTAAATTGGCCAACTACAGGGTGAAATGGGAATTACATGGATCAAATTACTTCATGTAGCCCTGTTCCAGATACGTATCACCCCGGCTGGGGAAGCACGGCTGAGTCCTGCTGAAATTATATCCAACAATCTGACCTGGACCTTGAAGGGAGTAAAAGTGCACTATCAGATCCTTTGTGTCTGGACTCCTGAAAAAGGTTCCTGGGAACACAGTGGTCACATAGAAGCCAATAAGCTAGTAAGAAAGTTTTATGAATTGGAGACTTTAAATTGAGTAACCCGTCCCAGGGAAGATGGGGTCTGTAGAAATACTTTATAAATTGGTCAGTGTGTTAACCGAGTTTCCCTCCTGGAAAGGAAGGGGGGATATGTGTTACTTAGACCCTGGAAAACGTACATATTGCACACAGTTATCAGCTTGTAACCAAGAGATTAGGAGACGAAGGATGGTCAGCGTGGGGGAAGCATGGAATGTAAAAGCCGAAGGCAAAGCAAGTTTATATATATGGCACATTCCAGCAACAAGGCAATTTAAAGTGTTTTACATAAAACATTAAAGAGCAGGAAGCTGAAATAGAATAAGACAGGTATAAAATACCCGAATAAAGGTTACAGTGCAATGTTAGAATGAATAATTATTTGATTTAATAAGAGGCAGCGTCAAACAGAAGTCTTCAGCCTCGATTTAAAGGAACTGAGTGTTGCAGCGAACCTGCCGTTTTCTGGGAGTTTGTTTCATATATGTGGTGCATAAAAAATTAAACGCTGCTTCTCCAGGTTTATTTCTGACTCTGGGACAGAGAGCAGATCTGTCCCAGAAGGCCTGGGAGGTCTGGATGGTTTATAGTGTAGCAGAAGATCAGAAATGTATTTTGGCCCTAAACCATTCAGTGCTTTATGAATCAACAGTAGTATTTTGAAATTAATTCTTTGATAGATTGGATGCGAGTGTGAGACCTCAGAACTGGAATGATGTGATTCACTTTCTTGGCCTTAGTGAAACTTGAGTGGCTGCTTCTGAAACCGCTGCAGCTATCCTGCTGAGCCATAAGTCCTTTAACCCTTGAGATATTCTTAAAAGCCGGCGTAGTAGGTGCTATGAGAGATAGAGAGATAGAGAGAGAGAGAGAGAGAGAGAGAGAGAGAGAGAGAGAGAGAGAGAGAGAGAGAGAGAGAGAGAGAGAGAAGAGGAGAGAGAGAGAGAGAGAGAGAGAGAGAGAGAGAGAGAGAGAGAGAGAGAGAGAGAGAGAGAGAGAGAGAGAGAGAGAGAGAAATATGAAGAAAGAGGTGTGGGAGGAGTTTCAGCATATTGGATGGATAATCTAAGTTGTAGAGGGATAGGGTTACATACGAAGGAAGGCATATTGAAAGGTTGGGATGTATTATTGGCAGAGTGCCAATGGCATGATGATCAGGAGGAAAAATGCAGTTGGCCAACAGGATTGTAAACAATTGGTAATGCAAAAATGGAAACTTAAGCGAAATAACCCCAAGGACTCCTTGTCTGGCATGGCGACCCTGTTTATAGAAGAGGAGGATGAGGAGTAAATTGGGAAAGTCGGGAATGGTGTAGAACACCTCCCCCATATGCCCCTAGCCACCTGTCCCCAAGAGCAGGAACTGCCCCACTAAGATCCCATCGGGGGGGGCATCGGCACCCCCACAGGGAAGGGCATCCCCAGAGGAAGATGATACCGATAGCGACCAGGAAACTGAAAAGGAGGATGAAAGGAGGGGAAGGGCTGAGGCAGAAGAGGAAGGAGCAGCAGTAATTGAATTCATCAGTGAGAGAGTGCAACGAAGAGCAAAGGAAACGCGAGGCTGAGAACCAGCAGGAAATTAAAAAGACTAAAAAGATAATGCTACTGAGAGCAATGCCAAATCCATTAGCAGGACAGAATGGGGCGCAGGCTGTGATGCATGTATACACCCCATGGAAGTTGCAGGAAATGATGAACATTTCTAGGAATGGTCCAGACTGTGTTTGGATTTGTGAATTGTATAAGATCAACATTAACCATGTATGAAACAGTCGCAAGAGATGTGTTCACCCTAACGTCCGCTATCCTGAATCCAACCGAGCGGGTACGATGGAGAACCCTTTGGGAACCATTCCAGCCCGACCACCCCTAGACGGATGAGGGGTTTTTCTGGGCTTGGTGAATTTCTGCCGGAGTGGATCCCCAACGTGGCAGTGTACATTAAATTACTGTCACCCTTGCCTCCGCTAAGGCACCGCAGCAATTCACTCTCTCACCCCAACAAGAAGAAGCATGCCGCAATCTAAAACAGTGCTAGTCACTGCACCAGACATTGGATGTTCCTTATAAGATTGCCCATTTTCAGCTTTATGTGATCAACCTATTGCAAGTCCCAGCTCTCCCAACACAACTGGCCATTATCAAGTGCAATGCCCATCCGGGTGGCCGCGACTAAAATTGCCAGGGAAATGCCCTTTGCTGACATCACTGCCCGCACCGTAGCTTGCGAATCCTGCACTATGGTCCCCACAGAACCAAAGATTCTAATGGGCAGAACGGCCTTGCCAGACATGGGTGATGTAGGGTTAATGCAGGGGGATGCCTCTGCTGGGCAACGTGATCTTGGAAATGAGAGGATTGTGCCATTGACTCCTTGACTGGGCTCTGGCTTACCCCTCTTGGGCAAATTTGTGTACCTGATGTTTTTCTGCCCGTTCCTTTCAACTTTATACACTTCCTTACGCATGCTAGTAAGAAGGGTATGGTCAGGATGGCAAAGGAAATCTGGTTGCATCCGAAAATTCACCAGGAGGCGTTAAAACAAGCCTCAGATTTTGAAATTTGCAGATGAAATAATCCCGGAAAGACAAAGGGAATGACACTCATATTGGACTGACCATCAGTCACTGAAAGGAAGTATGCAGGTACAGCAGGTAGTGAAGAAAGCCAATAGAATGTTGGCCATCATAACAAGAGGAGTTGAGTATAGGAGCAAAGAGGTCCTTCTGCAGTTGGAGAACTGCACCTGGAGTGAGACCACACCTGGAGTATTGTGTGCAGTTTTGGTCTCCGAATTTGAGGAAGGATATTCTTGCTATTGAGGGCGTGCAGCGTAAGTTTACGAGGTTAATTCCCGGAATGGCGGGACTGTTGTATGTTGAAAGACTGGAGCGACTGGGCTTGTATACGCTGGAATTTAGAAGAATGAGAGGGGATCTTATTGAAACATAGGATTATTAAGGGATTGAACACGTTAGAGGCAGGAACGGGGTACTGATTTTGAATGATCAGCCATGATCACATTGAATGGCGGTGCTGGCTCGAAGGGCCGAGTGGCCTACTGCTGCACCTATTGTCTATTGACCCTTTGAGTGTATATAAGTAGATCTTATAGAGTTGTCAGGGGCACATTATGATTAAGTATGTGTAAGTTATTCTGACCCACACGCCCTCAGCGATGAATTAATTATTTATGCACAGCAATTAACCCCTGCTTTACCAGTCCTGCATTCCCAGGTACAAGAGGCACCGAAGCCACTACCAGTTACATAAGGGGACGAGTCCATAATACCAGGAGACTACGTGCTGAAATCTCTCCTTGGAGTACACGAGGTTAACGTATAATGAAAATGCCCCTGGTGATCATCTGTCTTAAAGCCTTGCAGATTCCAGGTATGATGGAGGAAAGAAGTGCAGGCCGAACCAACCTAACCACGATCACCACCTGTGCCAAGGAGATGTACTCTAATGCGATGATGATAACCCGGAGGGATTTGGAAAATGGAACGTCAGCCGACTGAAGGCCTGTATTGGACTTTTGAGGCATCTTCACTTTTCGTGACTGTTGAAGGACTGTCATCATAAAATGTTACCTTGTTATTGGACTAAATGTAAAATTTGATGATGTATGTCGAAGTGCGGTAGGTTGGATTCTCACAGAACTATGTCTGGTCTCTCCACTACAGAGATGTAAACATGATCTCAAGTTCCTCGGAGAAGTCCCAAGACGTAACTTATTTCTCCGAGATCACTCAGCTATGTACTCCCCACAGTCAGTTGTTTGCTACCCACCCATAACCTCAGTACAGGCATTATTCAGCATGACCAGAATGGGACCCCCTAAAGTACCTTATATGTGATAATTGGAGGGAGAAAGCAAAAATAAAGGCGTCTAAACCCACCTTATTTATGAACCCTTTACTGCCCCGCCTGCTATTGGTCTTCCGTTACCAAAGGATAATTCACATTCACAGGACGTATGTTTGGTCGCGGATATCGCCAAACCGTGCAAATTCACACCCAACTTTTACCCAGATGATGAAAGAAAGAGGTGGCAGAGATGCACAATGGTTCTCTGAGCAGTTTAGGATCTTGATAGAGGGAGGTGAGTTAAACATGTATTCGATATGTCATGGCACTTTGTTTTTAACGGATACAAACCTTTTCTTTTTCTTTAATGGTACAGCCACTAATGTCCTGAATCCACCAGTCCCGAGGTGGCAATAGGAACCCTGATTCCTATGACAATAACCTGTCCCTCCCAGTGGGTCTCTCGTCAAAGGTTGGTGACTAAAACTGTTTCAGAAGAATTTTGTTCAAAGTGGAAAGATCCCACATCTCTAGGAACACATGGGAGCACTGTGGGATAGGGATGGGCGAGCTTCTTTAGTCTAGGCTTCACTGGAGGTTATTTGGCTGCCAATAATCGCAATTACCTCATTTGTGGTCTCACTATCTTGGGTAATGCAACCACGGGGGCCCTCGACATGATTACCCAGGGACTTACCGAACTTAGGCTCTTTACTATGCAGAACAGATATGCCCTAGATTATTTGTTGGCTCTGGAAGGATGTGTCTGTGCTATAGTAAAAGGTAGTTGTATGATGGGAGTTAGGGATCAGACAGAGAATATTACTAGTTTTATTACAAAGATAAGAGAGTAAATGGATAACATGAAGGTGTCGAATAGTTGGGGTGATTAGGATTTTGGGGGCTGGTCGGACAAGTTGATTAATATAGCATTGCATATGGGAATTTTAATTGTTTGTATTTTTGTCAGGTTGGCCATTCTGAAATGCGTATTGAGAAGAATGGAGATGGTGTTAGAGTGTATTGGTACTTCAAGAATGTTAGTGGTAAGACAAACTGAATTATATGATAAGGAGGTTGAGGATGTTGATAGTGTGAAGGAAGAGTTTTGAACGACTAGGAAAATTATTAGATTAGGAGGTAAGAGTGAAGGGGAAGATGAAGTGGTTTTGAGGATGAGCAACATAATAGAATAGGTGTAATAGGATATGTGCCCTTTGGAGGGCTATACCAGAAGAATGATGCATGTGTGGAGTTTTGAAACTAAAAGGGTTAAGGTGATGTAGGCAAGAAGCAGTTCATGTAAGAGATATTGTAGCAGGGAGCAGTTTTCTGGTGTCAGGGGTCATTGTTTAGAAGTGTTAATGGTGGTCAAGTATTGATGTAGTTTCCTTTTTAGTTTGATTTGATTAGAAGTTGAAGTTTGATTTGATTAGAAGTTGAAGTTTGATTTGATTAGAAGTTGAAGTTTGATTTGATTAGAAGTTGAAGTTTGATTTGATTAGAAGTTGAAGTTTGAAGTTTGATTTGATTAGAAGTTGAAGTTCAATTTGATTAGAAGTTGAAGTTTGATTTGATTAGAAGTTGAAGTTTGATTTGATTAGAAGTTGAAGTTTGATTTGATTAGAAGTTGAAGTTTGAAGTTTGATTTGATTAGAAGTTGAAGTTCGATTTGATTAGAAGTTGAAGTTTGAAGTTTGATTTGATTAGAATTTGAAGTTTGAAGTTTGATTTGATTAGAAGTTGAAGTTCGATTTGATTAGAAGTTGAAGTTTGAAGTTTGATTTGATTATATTTAGAAGTTTGATTTGATTTGATTATATTTAGAAGTTTGATTTGATTTGATTAGAAGTTGAAGTTTGAAGTTTGATTTGATTAGAAGTTGAAGTTTGAAGTTGATTTGATTAGAAGTTTGAAGTTTGATTTGATTAGAAGTTGAAGTTCGATTTGATTAGAAGTTGAAGTTTGATTTGATTAGAAGTTGAAGTTCGATTTGATTAGAAGTTGAAGTTGATTTGATTAGAAGTTTGAAGTTTGATTTGATTAGAAGTTGAAGTTTGATTTGATTAGAAGTTGAAGTTTGAAGTTTGATTTGATTATATTTAGAAGTTTGATTTGATTTGATTAGAAGTTGAAGTTTGAAGTTTGATTTGATTAGAAGTTGAAGTTTGAAGTTGATTTGATTAGAAGTTTGAAGTTTGATTTGATTAGAAGTTGAAGTTTGATTTGATTAGAAGTTGAAGTTCGATTTGACTAGAAGTTGAAGTTTGAAGTTTGATTTGATTAGAAGTTGAAGTTCGATTTGATTAGAAGTTGAAGTTTGAAGTTTGATTTGATTATATTTAGAAGTTTGATTTGATTTGATTATATTTAGAAGTTTGATTTGATTTGATTAGAAGTTGAAGTTTGAAGTTTGATTTGATTAGAAGTTGAAGTTTGAAGTTGATTTGATTAGAAGTTTGAAGTTTGATTTGATTAGAAGTTGAAGTTCGATTTGATTAGAAGTTGAAGTTTGATTTGATTAGAAGTTGAAGTTCGATTTGATTAGAAGTTGAAGTTGATTTGATTAGAAGTTTGAAGTTTGATTTGATTAGAAGTTGAAGTTTGATTTGATTAGAAGTTGAAGTTTGAAGTTTGATTTGATTATATTTAGAAGTTTGATTTGATTTGATTAGAAGTTGAAGTTTGAAGTTTGATTTGATTAGAAGTTGAAGTTTGAAGTTGATTTGATTAGAAGTTTGAAGTTTGATTTGATTAGAAGTTGAAGTTTGATTTGATTAGAAGTTGAAGTTCGATTTGATTAGAAGTTGAAGTTGATTTGATTAGAAGTTTGAAGTTTGATTTGATTAGAAGTTGAAGTTTGATTTGATTAGAAGTTGAAGTTTGAAGTTTGATTTGATTAGAAGTTGAAGTTCGATTTGATTAGAAGTTGAAGTTGATTTGATTAGAAGTTTGAAGTTTGATTTGATTAGAAGTTGAAGTTTGATTTGATTAGAATTTGAAGTTTGATTTGATTAGAAGTTGAAGTTCGATTTGATTAGAAGTTGAAGTTGATTTGATTAGAAGTTTGAAGTTTGATTTGATTAGAAGTTGAAGTTTGATTTGATTAGAAGTTGAAGTTTGAAGTTTGATTTGATTAGAAGTTGAAGTTCGATTTGATTAGAAGTTGAAGTTTGATTTGATTAGAAGTTGAAGTTTGAAGTTTGATTTGATTAGAAGTTGAAGTTTGATTTGATTAGAAGTTGAAGTTTGAAGTTTGATTTGATTAGAAGTTGAAGTTTGAAGTTGATTTGATTAGAAGTTTGAAGTTTGATTTGATTATATTTTGAAGTTTGATTTGATTATATTTAGAAGTTTGATTTGATTAGAAGTTTGATTTGATTATATTTAGAAGTTTGATTTGATTAGAAGTTTGATTTGATTATATTTAGAGGGTTGGTTGTACTTAGTTTGTTTTCTATCCACCTGAGGTAATATGAAGGCGTTGTTTTACTCTTGAAGTGTTTAAGGTGATTTATTGTTTTAAGCTTTGATAGTTATCATAGAATGATAAAAGGAGGGAATGAGAATCTATGCTATTAGCTGGTATAGTCAATTAGAGATATTATATTTTGTTGTAGTAAAGATGGTTTCTTTTGTTGTTTTAGCTAATATAAAATGGATGCTTATTTTAGTGGAAAGCAGTAAGATGGATGCTTGTGGCAGAAATGTTATCCTTGGGAACAGAATGTGTTTGTCCCTTTACGAGTGATAAGGAGTGTACAGAAGAGATGGGCTATTGTCCTCTCCCACTCTGTCTGACTGCGAGTACTGTGTATTGAAACAGTAAAGCAAGGTCATGCAGCTGCGAGATTGCTCGTCTATAGAGATAAGAAAGTTTCTTTCTTATTAGCAACTCCTTATTTGGGTGCGTGTGAAAGTAGGAAAAGTTTGAATCCACGCTAGGTAAATTGATGCGTTTCTCTAAATACATGTGACTTATATTAATGGTTTGGTTTTTGAGCATGTGACCTGTATCAATGATTTTGTCTTCTCTGTAACCATGGAAATTGTATTAGATGTGTAATTGGTCATTGTATTAGATGTGTAATTGGTCCTTGATTTCTTTTTGTCACACCTCTCTTTTTCTGTATAAAAAAGTAAACAATCGTGGAGAAGTTGTTCTTCCCCTGCCCTGAGTTGAGGTCTCTTCAGACACTAGTGTTGTGTCTGGAGATCTTCTCGGGAAGAACCCCATGGTGGAATAAATCTGATGTGCTAATCCAGTATCACGTGTGATTATTCAGACTGAAGGTAAAGAATTTGATTTAACACATTAGTTGCATTGAACATTTGAGAGATTTTGCATGATTATTACAATGATTTTAATGCGTTTAATACCCCAGAACAGCTGCAATTTTGCTTTAATGCAAGGCCTGCGCTGCATTTAACATTGCAGGAGCCTGCAAATTTGTTCTAATGCGTTGCATTAATTGCATTTAACATTTGAGAGGTTTTGCAAAATTATTGCAATTAATTTTATTGCATTTAACATCCCAGGGGTTGCAATATTGCTTTAATGCAACGCCAGCGCTGCATTTAACAATGCAGCAGCCTGCAAAGTTATCCTAATACGATGCTTTAGTCGCATTTAACATTTGAGAAGTTTTGCAGGATTATTATTGCATTTCACATCGCAGGGTGTTGCAATATTTCTTTAATGCAAGGCGATCACCGCATTTAACATTGCAGCAGCCAGAAAAGTCATCCTAATGCGATGCATTTGTTGCATTTAACATTTGAGAGGTTTTGCAAAATTATTGCAATTAATTTAATGCATATAACATTCATGGGGGGTCGCTAGATGACTTTAATGCAAGGCCATCACTGCATTTAACATTGCAGTAGCCTGCAAAGTTATCCTAATACGATGCATTAGTCACGTTTAACATTTGAGAGGTTTTGCAGGATTATTATTGCATTTCACATCGCAGGGTGTTGCAATATTTCTTTAATGCAAGGCGATCACTGCATTTAACATTGCAGCAGCCAGAAAAGTCATCCTAATGCGATGCATTTGTTGCATTTAACATTTGAGAGGTTTTGCAAAATTATTGCAATTAATTTAATGCATATAACATCCATGGGGGGTCGCTAGATGACTTTAATGCAAGGCCATCACTGCATTTAACATTGCAGTAGCCTGCAAAGTTATCCTAGTACGATGCATTAGTCACGTTTAACATTTGAGAGGTTTTGCAGGATTATTATTGCATTTCACATCGCAGGGTGTTGCAATATTTCTTTAATGCAAGGCGATCACTGCATTTAACATTGCACCAGCCTGAAAAGTCATCCTAATGCGATGCCGGGGGTAGTAAATACAATAATAATACTATAGTAATAATAATTTATATTATTAATAATAAGAATAAATCAAAGATTGATTGATTGATCGATCGGTGGGTGGGTGGATGGATGTCAGGAATTTGAGAGATTTTGCATGATTATTACAATGATTTTAATCGTTTAATACCCCAGAACAGCTGCAATTTTGCTTTAAAGCAAGGAGCCTAATTGCATTTAACATTGGAGAGGATTTGTAAAATTATTGCAATTAATTTTATTGCATTTAACATGCCAGGGGGTTGGAATATTGCTTTAATGCAACGCCAGCGCTGCATTTAACAATGCAGCAGCCTGCAAAGTTATCCTAATACGATGCATTAGTCGCATTTAACATTTGAGAGGTTTTGCAGGATTATTATTGCATTTCACATCGCAGGGTGTTGCAATATTTCTTTAATGCAAGGCGATCACTGCATTTAACATTGCAGCAGCCTGAAAAGTCATCCTAATGCGATGCATTTGTTGCATTTAACATTTGAGAGGTTTTGAAAATTATTGCAATTAATTTAATGCATATAACATCCATTGGGGGTCGCTAGATGACTTTAATGCAAGGCCATCACTGCATTTAACATTGCAGTAGCCTGCAAAGTTATCCTAATACGATGCATTAGTCACGTTTAACATTTGAGAGGTTTTGCAGGATTATTATTGCATTTCACATCGCAGGGTGTTGAAATATTTCTTTAATGCAAGGCGATCACTGCATTTAACATTGCACCAGCCTGAAAAGTCATCCTAATGCGATGCCGGGGGTAGTAAATACAATAATAATACTATAGTAATAATAATTTATATTATTAATAATAAGAATAAATCAAAGATTGATTGATTGATCGATCGGTGGGTGGGTGGGTGGATGGATGTCAGGAATTTGAGAGATTTTGCATGATTATTACAATGATTTTAATGCGTTTAATACCCCAGAACAGCTCCAATTTTGCTTTAATGCAAGGCCTGCGCTGCATTTAACATTGCAGGAGCCTAATTGCATTTAACATTTGAGAGGATTTGTAAAATTATTGCAATTAATTTTATTGCATTTAACATGCCAGGGGTTGCAATATTGCTTTAATGCAACGCCAGCGCTGCATTTAACAATGCAGCAGCCTGCAAAGTTATCCTAATACGATGCATTAGTCGCATTTAACATTTGAGAGGTTTTGCAGGATTATTATTGCATTTCACATCGCAGGGTGTTGCAATATTTCTTTAATGCAAGGCGATCACTGCATTTAACATTGCAGCAGCCTGAAAAGTCATCCTAATGCGATGCAATTGTTGCATTTAACATTTGAGAGGTTTTGCAAAATTATTGCAATTAATTTAATGCATTTAACACCCACTGTGGGTCGCTAGATGACATTAATGCAAGGCCATCACTGCATTTAACATTGC
Organism: Rhinoraja longicauda; assembly: GCF_053455715.1. NCBI lineage: Eukaryota > Metazoa > Chordata > Chondrichthyes > Rajiformes > Arhynchobatidae > Rhinoraja > Rhinoraja longicauda. The sequence goes on along the minus strand of NW_027601505.1, from coordinate 102,216 downwards.
AGCAGCCTGCAAAGTTATCCTAATACGATGCATTAGTCACGTTTAACATTTGAGAGGTTTTGCAGGATTATTATTGCATTTCACATCGCAGGGTGTTGCAATATTTCTTTAATGCAAGGCGATCACTGCATTTAACATTGCAGCAGCCTGAAAAGTCATCCTAATGCGATGCCGGGGGTAGTAAATACAATAATAATACTATAGTAATAATAATTAATATTATTAATAATAAGAATAAATCAAAGATTGATTGATCGATCGGTGGGTGGGTGGGTGGATGGATGTCAGGAATTTGAGAGATTTTGCATGATTATTACAATGATTTTAATGCGTTTAATACCCCAGAACAGCTGCAATTTTGCTTTAATGCAAGGCCTGCGCTGCATTTAACATTGCAGGAGCCTAATTGCATTTAACATTTGAGAAGATTTGCAAAATTATTGCAATTAATTTTATTGCATTTAACATCCCAGGGGGTTGCAATATTGCTTTAATGCAACGCCAGCGCTGCATTTAACAATGCAGCAGCCTGCAAAGTTATCCTAATAAGATGCATTAGTCGCATTTAACATTTGAGAGGTTTTGCAGGATTATTATTGCATTTCACATCGCAGGGTGTTGCAATATTTCTTTAATGCAAGGCGATCACTGCATTTAACATTGCAGCAGCCTGAAAAGTCATCCTAATGCGATGCATTTGTTGCATTTAACATTTGAGAGGTTTTGCAAAATTATTGCAATTAATTTAATGCATTTAACACCCACTGTGGGTCGCTAGATGACTTTAATGCAAGGCCATCACTGCATTTAACATTGCAGCAGCCTGCAAAGTTATCCTAATACGATGCATTAGTCCCGTTTAACATTTGAGAGGTTTTGCAGGATTATTATTGCATTTCACATCGCAGGGTGTTGCAATATTTCTTTAATGCAAGGCGATCACTGCATTTAACATTGCAGCAGCCTGAAAAGTCATCCTAATGCGATGCATTTGTTGCATTTAACATTTGAGAGGTTTTGAAAATTATTGCAATTAATTTAATGCATATAACATCCATTGGGGGTCGCTAGATGACTTTAATGCAAGGCCATCACTGCATTTAACATTGCAGTAGCCTGCAAAGTTATCCTAATACGATGCATTAGTCACGTTTAACATTTGAGAGGTTTTGCAGGATTATTATTGCATTTCACATCGCAGGGTGTTGCAATATTTCTTTAATGCAAGGCAATCACTGCATTTAACATTGCAGCAGCCTGAAAAGTCATCCTAATGCGATGCCGGGGGTAGTAAATACAATAATAATACTATAGTAATAATAATTTATATTATTAATAATAAGAATAAATCAAAGATTGATTGATTGATCGATCGGTGGGTGGGTGGGTGGATGGATGTCAGGAATTTAAGAGATTTTGTATGATTATTACAATGATTTTAATGCGTTTAATACCCCAGAATAGCTGCAATTTTGCTTTAATGCAAGGCCTGCGCTGCATTTAACATTGCAGGAGCCTAATTGCATTTAACATTTGAGAGGATTTGCAAAATTATTGCAATTAATTTTATTGCATTTAACATCCCAGGGGGTTGCAATATTGCTTTAATGCAACGCCAGCGCTGCATTTAACAATGCAGCAGCCTGCAAAGTTATCCTAATACGATGCATTAGTCACGTTAACATTTGAGAGGTTTTGCAGGATTATTATTGCATTTCACATCGCAGGGTGTTGCAATATTTCTTTAATGCAAGGCGATCACTGCATTTAACATTGCAGCAGCCTGAAAAGTCATCCTAATGCGATGCCGGGGGTAGTAAATACAATAATAATACTATAGTAATAATAATTTATATTATTAATAATAAGAATAAATCAAAGATTGATTGATTGATCGATCGGTGGGTGGGTGGATGGATGTCAGGAATTTGAGAGATTTTGCATGATTATTACAATGATTTTAATGCGTTTAATACCCCAGAACAGCTGCAATTTTGCTTTAATGCAAGGCCTGCGCTGCATTTAACATTGCAGGAGCCTAATTGCATTTAACATTTGAGAAGATTTGCAAAATTATTGCAATTAATTTTATTGCATTTAACATCCCAGGGGTTGCAATATTGCTTTAATGCAACGCCAGCGCTGCATTTAACAATGCAGCAGCCTGCAAAGTTATCCTAATAAGATCCATTAGTCGCATTTAACATTTGAGAGGTTTTGCAGGATTATTATTGCATTTCACATCGCAGGGTGTTGCAATATTTCTTTAATGCAAGGCGATCACTGCATTTAACATTGCAGCAGCCTGAAAAGTCATCCTAATGCGATGCCGGGGGTAGTAAATACAATAATAATACTATAGTAATAATAATTTATATTATTAATAATAAGAATAAATCAAAGATTGATTGATTGATCGATCGGTGGGTGGGTGGGTGGATGGATGTCAGGAATTTAAGAGATTTTGTATGATTATTACAATGATTTTAATGCGTTTAATACCCCAGAACAGCTGCAATTTTGCTTTAATGCAAGGCCTGCGCTGCATTTAACATTGCAGGAGCCTAATTGCATTTAACATTTGAGAGGATTTGCAAAATTATTGCAATTAATTTTATTGCATTTAACATCCCAGGGGGTTGCAATATTGCTTTAATGCAACGCCAGCGCTGCATTTAACAATGCAGCAGCCTGCAAAGTTATCCTAATACGATGCATTAGTCACGTTAACATTTGAGAGGTTTTGCAGGATTATTATTGCATTTCACATCGCAGGGTGTTGCAATATTTCTTTAATGCAAGGCGATCACTGCATTTAACATTGCAGCAGCCTGAAAAGTCATCCTAATGCGATGCCGGGGGTAGTAAATACAATAATAATACTATAGTAATAATAATTTATATTATTAATAATAAGAATAAATCAAAGATTGATTGATTGATCGATCGGTGGGTGGGTGGATGGATGTCAGGAATTTGAGAGATTTTGCATGATTATTACAATGATTTTAATGCGTTTAATACCCCAGAACAGCTGCAATTTTGCTTTAATGCAAGGCCTGCGCTGCATTTAACATTGCAGGAGCCTAATTGCATTTAACATTTGAGAAGATTTGCAAAATTATTGCAATTAATTTTATTGCATTTAACATCCCAGGGGTTGCAATATTGCTTTAATGCAACGCCAGCGCTGCATTTAACAATGCAGCAGCCTGCAAAGTTATCCTAATAAGATCCATTAGTCGCATTTAACATTTGAGAGGTTTTGCAGGATTATTATTGCATTTCACATCGCAGGGTGTTGCAATATTTCTTTAATGCAAGGCGATCACTGCATTTAACATTGCAGCAGCCTGAAAAGTCATCCTAATGCGATGCCGGGGGTAGTAAATACAATAATAATACTATAGTAATAATAATTTATATTATTAATAATAAGAATAAATCAAAGATTGATTGATTGATCGATCGGTGGGTGGGTGGGTGGATGGATGTCAGGAATTTAAGAGATTTTGTATGATTATTACAATGATTTTAATGCGTTTAATACCCCAGAACAGCTGCAATTTTGCTTTAATGCAAGGCCTGCGCTGCATTTAACATTGCAGGAGCCTAATTGCATTTAACATTTGAGAGGATTTGCAAAATTATTGCAATTAATTTTATTGCATTTAACATCCCAGGGGGTTGCAATATTGCTTTAATGCAACGCCAGCGCTGCATTTAACAATGCAGCAGCCTGCAAAGTTATCCTAATACGATGCATTAGTCACGTTAACATTTGAGAGGTTTTGCAGGATTATTATTGCATTTCACATCGCAGGGTGTTGCAATATTTCTTTAATGCAAGGCGATCACTGCATTTAACATTGCAGCAGCCTGAAAAGTCATCCTAATGCGATGCCGGGGGTAGTAAATACAATAATAATACTATAGTAATAATAATTTATATTATTAATAATAAGAATAAATCAAAGATTGATTGATTGATCGATCGGTGGGTGGGTGGATGGATGTCAGGAATTTGAGAGATTTTGCATGATTATTACAATGATTTTAATGCGTTTAATACCCCAGAACAGCTGCAATTTTGCTTTAATGCAAGGCCTGCGCTGCATTTAACATTGCAGGAGCCTAATTGCATTTAACATTTGAGAGGATTTGCAAAATTATTGCAATTAATTTTATTGCATTTAACATCCCAGGGGGTTGCAATATTGCTTTCATGCAACGCCAGCACTGCATTTAACAATGCAGCAGCCTGCAAAGTTATCCTAATACGATGCATTAGTCGCATTTAACATTTGAGAGGTTTTGCAGGATTATTATTGCATTTCACATCGCAGGGTGTTGCAATATTTCTTTAATGCAAGGCGATCACTGCATTTAACATTGCAGCAGCCTGAAAAGTCATCCTAATGCGATGCATTTGTTGCATTTAACATTTGAGAGGTTTTGCAAAATTATTGCAATTAATTTAATGCATTTAACACCCACTGTGGGTCGCTAGATGACTTTAATGCAAGGCCATCACTGCATTTAACATTGCAGCAGCCTGCAAAGTTATCCTAATACGATGCATTAGTCCCGTTTAACATTTGAGAGGTTTTGCAGGATTATTATTGCATTTCACATCGCAGGGTGTTGCAATATTTCTTTAATGCAAGGCGATCACTGCATTTAACATTGCAGCAGCCTGAAAAGTCATCCTAATGCGATGCATTTGTTGCATTTAACATTTGAGAGGTTTTGAAAATTATTGCAATTAATTTAATGCATATAACATCCATTGGGGGTCGCTAGATGACTTTAATGCAAGGCCATCACTGCATTTAACATTGCAGTAGCCTGCAAAGTTATCCTAATACGATGCATTAGTCACGTTTAACATTTGAGAGGTTTTGCAGGATTATTATTGCATTTCACATCGCAGGGTGTTGCAATATTTCTTTAATGCAAGGCGATCACTGCATTTAACATTGCAGCAGCCTGAAAAGTCATCCTAATGCGATGCCGGGGGTAGTAAATACAATAATAATACTATAGTAATAATAATTTATATTATTAATAATAAGAATAAATCAAAGATTGTTTGATTGATCGATCGGTGGGTGGATGGATGTCAGGAATTTGAGAGATTTTGCATGATTATTACAATGATTTTAATGCGTTTAATACCCCAGAACAGCTGCAATTTTGCTTTAATGCAAGGCCTGCGCTGCAATGAACATTGCAGGAGCCTAATTGCATTTAACATTTGAGAGGATTTGCAAAATTATTGCAATTAATTTTATTGCATTTAACATCCCAGGGGGTTGCAATATTGCTTTAATGCAACGCCAGCGCTGCATTTAACAATGCAGCAGCCTGCAAAGTTATCCTAATACGATGCATTAGTCGCATTTAACATTTGAGAGGTTTTGCAGGATTATTATTGCATTTCACATCGCAGGGTGTTGCAATATTTCTTTAATGCAAGGCGATCACTGCATTTAACATTGCAGCAGCCTGAAAAGTCATCCTAATGCGATGCATTTGTTGCATTTAACATTTGAGAGGTTTTGCAAAATTATTGCAATTAATTTAATGCATTTAACACCCACTGTGGGTCGCTAGATGACTTTAATGCAAGGCCATCACTGCATTTAACATTGCAGCAGCCTGCAAAGTTATCCTAATACGATGCATTAGTCCCGTTTAACATTTGAGAGGTTTTGCAGGATTATTATTGCATTTCACATCGCAGGGTGTTGCAATATTTCTTTAATGCAAGGCGATCACTGCATTTAACATTGCAGCAGCCTGAAAAGTCATCCTAATGCGATGCATTTGTTGCATTTAACATTTGAGAGGTTTTGAAAATTATTGCAATTAATTTAATGCATATAACATCCATTGGGGGTCGCTAGATGACTTTAATGCAAGGCCATCACTGCATTTAACATTGCAGTAGCCTGCAAAGTTATCCTAATACGATGCATTAGTCACGTTTAACATTTGAGAGGTTTTGCAGGATTATTATTGCATTTCACATCGCAGGGTGTTGCAATATTTCTTTAATGCAAGGCGATCACTGCATTTAACATTGCAGCAGCCTGAAAAGTCATCCTAATGCGATGCCGGGGGTAGTAAATACAATAATAATACTATAGTAATAATAATTTATATTATTAATAATAAGAATAAATCAAAGATTGTTTGATTGATCGATCGGTGGGTGGATGGATGTCAGGAATTTGAGAGATTTTGCATGATTATTACAATGATTTTAATGCGTTTAATACCCCAGAACAGCTGCAATTTTGCTTTAATGCAAGGCCTGCGCTGCAATGAACATTGCAGGAGCCTAATTGCATTTAACATTTGAGAGGATTTGCAAAATTATTGCAATTAATTTTATTGCATTTAACATCCCAGGGGGTTGCAATATTGCTTTAATGCAACGCCAGCGCTGCATTTAACAATGCAGCAGCCTGCAAAGTTATCCTAATACGATGCATTAGTCGCATTTAACATTTGAGAGGTTTTGCAGGATTATTATTGCATTTCACATCGCAGGGTGTTGCAATATTTCTTTAATGCAAGGCGATCACTGCATTTAACATTGCAGCAGCCTGAAAAGTCATCCTAATGCGATGCATTTGTTGCATTTAACATTTGAGAGGTTTTGCAAAATTATTGCAATTAATTTAATGCATTTAACACCCACTGTGGGTCGCTAGATGACTTTAATGCAAGGCCATCACTGCATTTAACATTGCAGCAGCCTGCAAAGTTATCCTAATACGATGCATTAGTCCCGTTTAACATTTGAGAGGTTTTGCAGGATTATTATTGCATTTCACATCGCAGGGTGTTGCAATATTTCTTTAATGCAAGGCGATCACTGCATTTAACATTGCAGCAGCCTGAAAAGTCATCCTAATGCGATGCATTTGTTGCATTTAACATTTGAGAGGTTTTGAAAATTATTGCAATTAATTTAATGCATATAACATCCATTGGGGGTCGCTAGATGACTTTAATGCAAGGCCATCACTGCATTTAACATTGCAGTAGCCTGCAAAGTTATCCTAATACGATGCATTAGTCACGTTTAACATTTGAGAGGTTTTGCAGGATTATTATTGCATTTCACATCGCAGGGTGTTGCAATATTTCTTTAATGCAAGGCGATCACTGCATTTAACATTGCAGCAGCCTGAAAAGTCATCCTAATGCGATGCCGGGGGTAGTAAATACAATAATAATACTATAGTAATAATAATTTATATTATTAATAATAAGAATAAATCAAAGATTGTTTGATTGATCGATCGGTGGGTGGATGGATGTCAGGAATTTGAGAGATTTTGCATGATTATTACAATGATTTTAATGCGTTTAATACCCCAGAACAGCTGCAATTTTGCTTTAATGCAAGGCCTGCGCTGCAATGAACATTGCAGGAGCCTAATTGCATTTAACATTTGAGAGGATTTGCAAAATTATTGCAATTAATTTTATTGCATTTAACATCCCAGGGGGTTGCAATATTGCTTTAATGCAACGCCAGCGCTGCATTTAACAATGCAGCAGCCTGCAAAGTTATCCTAATACGATGCATTAGTCGCATTTAACATTTGAGAGGTTTTGCAGGATTATTATTGCATTTCACATCGCAGGGTGTTGCAATATTTCTTTAATGCAAGGCGATCACTGCATTTAACATTGCAGCAGCCTGAAAAGTCATCCTAATGCGATGCATTTGTTGCATTTAACATTTGAGAGGTTTTGCAAAATTATTGCAATTAATTTAATGCATTTAACACCCACTGTGGGTCGCTAGATGACTTTAATGCAAGGCCATCACTGCATTTAACATTGCAGCAGCCTGCAAAGTTATCCTAATACGATGCATTAGTCCCATTTAATATTTGAGAGGTTTTGCAGGATTATTATTGCATTTCACATCGCAGGGTGTTGCAATATTTCTTTAATGCAAGGCGATCACTGCATTTAACATTGCAGCAGCCTGAAAAGTCATCCTAATGCGATGCATTTGTTGCATTTAACATTTGAGAGGTTTTGCAAAATTATTGCAATTAATTTAATGCATATAACATCCATTGGGGGTCGCTAGATGACTTTAATGCAAGGCCATCACTGCATTGAACATTGCAGTAGCCTGCAAAGTTATCCTAATACGATGCATTAGTCACGTTTAACATTTGAGAGGTTTTGCAGGATTATTATTGCATTTCACATCGCAGGGTGTTGCAATATTTCTTTAATGCAAGGCGATCACTGCATTTAACATTGCAGCAGCCTGAAAAGTCATCCTAATGCGATGCATTTGTTGCATTTAACATTTGAGAGGTTTTGCAAAATTATTGCAATTAATTTAATGCATATAACATCCATTGGGGGTCGCTAGATGACTTTAATGCAAGGCCATCACTGCATTTAACATTGCAGTAGCCTGCAAAGTTATCCTAATACGATGCATTAGTCACGTTTAACATTTGAGAGGTTTTGCAGGATTATTATTGCATTTCACATCGCAGGGTGTTGCAATATTTCTTTAATGCAAGGCGATCACTGCATTTAACATTGCAGCAGCCTGAAAAGTCATCCTAATGCGATGCCGGGGGTAGTAAATACAATAATAATACTATAGTAATAATAATTTATATTATTAATAATAAGAATAAATCAAAGATTGATTGATTGATCGATCGGTGGGTGGGTGGGTGGATGGATGTCAGGAATTTGAGAGATTTTGCATGATTATTACAATGATTTTAATGCGTTTAATACCCCAGAAGAGATGCAATTTTGCTTTAATGCAAGGCCTGCGCTGCATTTAACATTGCAGGAGCCTAATTGCATTTAACATTTGAGAGGATTTGCAAAATTATTGCAATTAATTTTATTGCATTTAACATCCCAGGGGGTTGCAATATTGCTTTAATGCAACGCCAGCGCTGCATTTAACAATGCAGCAGCCTGCAAAGTTATCCTAATACGATGCATTAGTCGCATTTAACATTTGAGAGGTTTTGCAGGATTATTATTGCATTTCACATCGCAGGGTGTTGCAATATTTCTTTAATGCAAGGCGATCACTGCATTTAACATTGCAGCAGCCTGAAAAGTCATCCTAATGCGATGCATTTGTTGCATTTAACATTTGAGAGGTTTTGCAAAATTATTGCAATTAATTTAATGCATTTAACACCCACTGTGGGTCGCTAGATGACTTTAATGCAAGGCCATCACTGCATTTAACATTGCAGCAGCCTGCAAAGTTATCCTAATACAATGCGTTAGTCCCGTTTAACATTTGAGAGGTTTTGCAGGATTATTATTGCATTTCACATCGCAGGGTGTTGCATTATTTCTTTAATGCAAGGCGATCACTGCATTTAACATTGCAGCAGCCTGAAAAGTCATCCTAATGCGATGCATTTGTTGCATTTAACATTTGAGAGGTTTTGCAAAATTATTGCAATTAATTTAATGCATATAACATCCATTGGGGGTCGCTAGATGACTTTAATGCAAGGCCATCACTGCATTTAACATTGCAGTAGCCTGCAAAGTTATCCTAATACGATGCATTAGTCGCATTTAACATTTGAGAGGTTTTGCAGGATTATTATTGCATTTCACATCGCAGGGTGTTGCAATATTTCTTTAATGCAAGGCGATCACTGCATTTAACATTGCAGCAGCCTGAAAAGTCATCCTAATGCGATGCCGGGGGTAGTAAATACAATAATAATACTATAGTAATAATAATTTATATTATTAATAATAAGAATAAATCAAAGATTGATTGATTGATCGATCGGTGGGTGGGTGGGTGGATGGATGTCAGGAATTTGAGAGATTTTGCATGATTATTACAATGATTTTAATGCGTTTAATATCCCAGAACAGCTGCAATTTTGCTTTAATGCAAGGCCTGCGCTGCATTTAACATTGCAGGAGCCTAATTGCATTTAACATTTGAGAGGATTTGCAAAATTATTGCAATTAATTTTATTGCATTTAACATCCCAGGGGGTTGCAATATTGCTTTAATGCAACGCCAGCACTGCATTTAACAATGCAGCAGCCTGCAAAGTTATCCTAATACGATGCATTAGTCGCATTTAACATTTGAGAGGTTTTGCAGGATTATTATTGCATTTCACATCGCAGGGTGTTGCAATATTTCTTTAATGCAAGGCGATCACTGCATTTAACATTGCAGCAGCCTGAAAAGTCATCCTAATGCGATGCATTTGTTGCATTTAACATTTGAGAGGTTTTGCAAAATTATTGCAATTAATTTAATGCATTTAACACCCACTGTGGGTCGCTAGATGACTTTAATGCAAGGCCATCACTGCATTTAACGTTGCAGCAGCCTGCAAAGTTATCCTAATACGATGCATTAGTCCCGTTTAACATTTGAGAGGTTTTGCAGGATTATTATTGCATTTCACATCGCAGGGTGTTGCAATATTTCTTTAATGCAAGGCGATCACTGCATTTAACATTGCAGCAGCCTGAAAAGTCATCCTAATGCGATGCATTTGTTGCATTTAACATTTGAGAGGTTTTGCAAAATTATTGCAATTAATTTAATGCATATAACATCCATTGGGGGTCGCTAGATGACTTTAATGCAAGGCCATCACTGCATTTAACATTGCAGTAGCCTGCAAAGTTATCCTAATATGATGCATTAGTCACGTTTAACATTTGAGAGGTTTTGCAGGATTATTATTGCATTTCACATCGCAGGGTGTTGCAATATTTCTTTAATGCAAGGCGATCACTGCATTTAACATTGCAGCAGCCTGAAAAGTCATCCTAATGCGATGCATTTGTTGCATTTAACATTTGAGAGGTTTTGCAAAATTATTGCAATTAATTTAATGCATTTAACACCCACTGTGGGTCGCTAGATGACTTTAATGCAAGGCCATCACTGCATTTAACATTGCAGCAGCCTGCAAAGTTATCCTAATACGATGCATTAGTCCCGTTTAACATTTGAGAGGTTTTGCAGGATTATTATTGCATTTCACATCGCAGGGTGTTGCAATATTTCTTTAATGCAAGGCGATCACTGCATTTAACATTGCAGCAGCCTGAAAAGTCATCCTAATGCGATGCATTTGTTGCATTTAACATTTGAGAGGTTTTGCAAAATTATTGCAATTAATTTAATGCATATAACATCCATTGGGGGTCGCTAGATGACTTTAATGCAAGGCCATCACTGCATTTAACATTGCAGTAGCCTGCAAAGTTATCCTAATATGATGCATTAGTCACGTTTAACATTTGAGAGGTTTTGCAGGATTATTATTGCATTTCACATCGCAGGGTGTTGCAATATTTCTTTAATGCAAGGCGATCACTGCATTTAACATTGCAGCAGCCTGAAAAGTCATCCTAATGCGATGCATTTGTTGCATTTAACATTTGAGAGGTTTTGCAAAATTATTGCAATTAATTTAATGCATTTAACACCCACTGTGGGTCGCTAGATGACTTTAATGCAAGGCCATCACTGCATTTAACATTGCAGCAGCCTGCAAAGTTATCCTAATACGATGCATTAGTCCCGTTTAACATTTGAGAGGTTTTGCAGGATTATTATTGCATTTCACATCGCAGGGTGCTGCAATATTTCTTTAATGCAAGGCGATCGCTGCATTTAACATTGCAGCAGCCTGAAAAGTCATCCTAATGCGATGCATTTGTTGCATTTAACATTTGAGAGGTTTTGAAAATTATTGCAATTAATTTAATGCATATAACATCCATTGGGGGTCGCCAGATGACTTTAATGCAAGGCCATCACTGCATTTAACATTGCAGTAGCCTGCAAAGTTATCCTAATACGATGCATTAGTCACGTTTAACATTTGAGAGGTTTTGCAGGATTATTATTGCATTTCACATCGCTGGGTGTTGCAATATTTCTTTAATGCAAGGCGATCACTGCATTTAACATTGCAGCAGCCTGAAAAGTCATCCTAATGCGATGCATTTGTTGCATTTAACATTTGAGAGGTTTTGCAAAATTATTGCAATTAATTTAATGCATATAACATCCATTGGGGGTCGCTAGATGACTTTAATGCAAGGCCATCACTGCATTTAACATTGCAGTAGCCTGCAAAGTTATCCTAATACGATGCATTAGTCGCATTTAACATTTGAGAGGTTTTGCAGGATTATTATTGCATTTCACATCGCAGGGTGTTGCAATATTTCTTTAATGCAAGGCGATCACTGCATTTAACATTGCAGCAGCCTGAAAAGTCATCCTAATGCGATGCCGGGGGTAGTAAATACAATAATAATACTATAGTAATAATAATTTATATTATTAATAATAAGAATAAATCAAAGATTGATTGATTGATCGATCGGTGGGTGGGTGGGTGGATGGATGTCAGGAATTTGAGAGATTTTGCATGATTATTACAATGATTTTAATGCGTTTAATATCCCAGAACAGCTGCAATTTTGCTTTAATGCAAGGCCTGCGCTGCATTTAACATTGCAGGAGCCTAATTGCATTTAACATTTGAGAGGATTTGCAAAATTATTGCAATTAATTTTATTGCATTTAACATCCCAGGGGGTTGCAATATTGCTTTAATGCAACGCCAGCACTGCATTTAACAATGCAGCAGCCTGCAAAGTTATCCTAATACGATGCATTAGTCGCATTTAACATTTGAGAGGTTTTGCAGGATTATTATTGCATTTCACATCGCAGGGTGTTGCAATATTTCTTTAATGCAAGGCGATCACTGCATTTAACATTGCAGCAGCCTGAAAAGTCATCCTAATGCGATGCATTTGTTGCATTTAACATTTGAGAGGTTTTGCAAAATTATTGCAATTAATTTAATGCATATAACATCCATTGGGGGTCGCTAGATGACTTTAATGCAAGGCCATCACTGCATTTAACATTGCAGTAGCCTGCAAAGTTATCCTAATACGATGCATTAGTCACGTTTAACATTTGAGAGGTTTTGCAGGATTATTATTGCATTTCACATCGCAGGGTGTTGCAATATTTATTTAATGCAAGGCGATCACTGCATTTAACATTGCAGCAGCCTGAAAAGTCATCCTAATGCGATGCCGGGGGTAGTAAATACAATAATAATACTATAGTAATAATAATTTATATTATTAATAATAAGAATAAATCAAAGATTGATTGATTGATCGATCGGTGGGTGGGTGGGTGGATGGATGTCAGGAATTTGAGAGATTTTGCATGATTATTACAATGATTTTAATGCGTTTAATATCCCAGAACAGCTGCAATTTTGCTTTAATGCAAGGCCTGCGCTGCATTTAACATTGCAGGAGCCTAATTGCATTTAACATTTGAGAGGATTTGCAAAATTATTGCAATTAATTTTATTGCATTTAACATCCCAGGGGGTTGCAATATTGCTTTAATGCAACGCCAGCACTGCATTTAACAATGCAGCAGCCTGCAAAGTTATCCTAATACGATGCATTAGTCGCATTTAACATTTGAGAGGTTTTGCAGGATTATTATTGCATTTCACATCGCAGGGTGTTGCAATATTTCTTTAATGCAAGGCGATCACTGCATTTAACATTGCAGCAGCCTGAAAAGTCATCCTAATGCGATGCATTTGTTGCATTTAACATTTGAGAGGTTTTGCAAAATTATTGCAATTAATTTAATGCATTTAACACCCACTGTGGGTCGCTAGATGACTTTAATGCAAGGCCATCACTGCATTTAACGTTGCAGCAGCCTGCAAAGTTATCCTAATACGATGCATTAGTCCCGTTTAACATTTGAGAGGTTTTGCAGGATTATTATTGCATTTCACATCGCAGGGTGTTGCAATATTTCTTTAATGCAAGGCGATCACTGCATTTAACATTGCAGCAGCCTGAAAAGTCATCCTAATGCGATGCATTTGTTGCATTTAACATTTGAGAGGTTTTGCAAAATTATTGCAATTAATTTAATGCATATAACATCCATTGGGGGTCGCTAGATGACTTTAATGCAAGGCCATCACTGCATTTAACATTGCAGTAGCCTGCAAAGTTATCCTAATATGATGCATTAGTCACGTTTAACATTTGAGAGGTTTTGCAGGATTATTATTGCATTTCACATCGCAGGGTGTTGCAATATTTCTTTAATGCAAGGCGATCACTGCATTTAACATTGCAGCAGCCTGAAAAGTCATCCTAATGCGATGCATTTGTTGCATTTAACATTTGAGAGGTTTTGCAAAATTATTGCAATTAATTTAATGCATTTAACACCCACTGTGGGTCGCTAGATGACTTTAATGCAAGGCCATCACTGCATTTAACATTGCAGCAGCCTGCAAAGTTATCCTAATACGATGCATTAGTCCCGTTTAACATTTGAGAGGTTTTGCAGGATTATTATTGCATTTCACATCGCAGGGTGTTGCAATATTTCTTTAATGCAAGGCGATCACTGCATTTAACATTGCAGCAGCCTGAAAAGTCATCCTAATGCGATGCATTTGTTGCATTTAACATTTGAGAGGTTTTGCAAAATTATTGCAATTAATTTAATGCATATAACATCCATTGGGGGTCGCTAGATGACTTTAATGCAAGGCCATCACTGCATTTAACATTGCAGTAGCCTGCAAAGTTATCCTAATATGATGCATTAGTCACGTTTAACATTTGAGAGGTTTTGCAGGATTATTATTGCATTTCACATCGCAGGGTGTTGCAATATTTCTTTAATGCAAGGCGATCACTGCATTTAACATTGCAGCAGCCTGAAAAGTCATCCTAATGCGATGCATTTGTTGCATTTAACATTTGAGAGGTTTTGCAAAATTATTGCAATTAATTTAATGCATTTAACACCCACTGTGGGTCGCTAGATGACTTTAATGCAAGGCCATCACTGCATTTAACATTGCAGCAGCCTGCAAAGTTATCCTAATACGATGCATTAGTCCCGTTTAACATTTGAGAGGTTTTGCAGGATTATTATTGCATTTCACATCGCAGGGTGCTGCAATATTTCTTTAATGCAAGGCGATCGCTGCATTTAACATTGCAGCAGCCTGAAAAGTCATCCTAATGCGATGCATTTGTTGCATTTAACATTTGAGAGGTTTTGAAAATTATTGCAATTAATTTAATGCATATAACATCCATTGGGGGTCGCCAGATGACTTTAATGCAAGGCCATCACTGCATTTAACATTGCAGTAGCCTGCAAAGTTATCCTAATACGATGCATTAGTCACGTTTAACATTTGAGAGGTTTTGCAGGATTATTATTGCATTTCACATCGCTGGGTGTTGCAATATTTCTTTAATGCAAGGCGATCACTGCATTTAACATTGCAGCAGCCTGAAAAGTCATCCTAATGCGATGCCGGGGGTAGTAAATACAATAATAATACTATAGTAATAATAATTTATATTATTAATAATAAGAATAAATCAAAGATTGATTGATTGATCGATCGGTGGGTGGGTGGGTGGATGGATGTCAGGAATTTGAGAGATTTTGCATGATTATTACAATGATTTTAATGCGTTTAATACCCCAGAACAGATGCAATTTTGCTTTAATGCAAGGCCTGCGCTGCATTTAACATTGCAGGAGCCTAATTGCATTTAACATTTGAGAGGATTTGCAAAATTATTGCAATTAATTTTATTGCATTTAACATCCCAGGGGGTTGCAATATTGCTTTAATGCAACGCCAGCGCTGCATTTAACAATGCAGCAGCCTGCAAAGTTATCCTAATACGATGCATTAGTCGCATTTAACATTTGAGAGGTTTTGCAGGATTATTATTGCATTTCACATCGCAGGGTGTTGCAATATTTCTTTAATGCAAGGCGATCACTGCATTTAACATTGCAGCAGCCTGAAAAGTCATCCTAATGCGATGCATTTGTTGCATTTAAGATTTGAGAGGTTTTGCAAAATTATTGCAATTAATTTAATGCATTTAACACCCACTGTGGGTCGCTAGATGACTTTAATGCAAGGCCATCACTGCATTTAACATTGCAGCAGCCTGCAAAGTTATCCTAATACGATGCGTTAGTCCCGTTTAACATTTGAGAGGTTTTGCAGGATTATTATTGCATTTCACATCGCAGGGTGTTGCAATATTTCTTTAATGCAAGGCGATCACTGCATTTAACATTGCAGCAGCCTGAAAAGTCATCCTAATGCGATGCATTTGTTGCATTTAACATTTGAGAGGTTTTGCAAAATTATTGCAATTAATTTAATGCATATAACATCCATTGGGGGTCGCTAGATGACTTTAATGCAAGGCCATCACTGCATTTAACATTGCAGTAGCCTGCAAAGTTATCCTAATACGATGCATTAGTCGCATTTAACATTTGAGAGGTTTTGCAGGATTATTATTGCATTTCACATCGCAGGGTGTTGCAATATTTCTTTAATGCAAGGCGATCACTGCATTTAACATTGCAGCAGCCTGAAAAGTCATCCTAATGCGATGCCGGGGGTAGTAAATACAATAATAATACTATAGTAATAATAATTTATATTATTAATAATAAGAATAAATCAAAGATTGATTGATTGATCGATCGGTGGGTGGGTGGGTGGATGGATGTCAGGAATTTGAGAGATTTTGCATGATTATTACAATGATTTTAATGCGTTTAATATCCCAGAACAGCTGCAATTTTGCTTTAATGCAAGGCCTGCGCTGCATTTAACATTGCAGGAGCCTAATTGCATTTAACATTTGAGAGGATTTGCAAAATTATTGCAATTAATTTTATTGCATTTAACATCCCAGGGGGTTGCAATATTGCTTTAATGCAACGCCAGCACTGCATTTAACAATGCAGCAGCCTGCAAAGTTATCCTAATACGATGCATTAGTCGCATTTAACATTTGAGAGGTTTTGCAGGATTATTATTGCATTTCACATCGCAGGGTGTTGCAATATTTCTTTAATGCAAGGCGATCACTGCATTTAACATTGCAGCAGCCTGAAAAGTCATCCTAATGCGATGCATTTGTTGCATTTAACATTTGAGAGGTTTTGCAAAATTATTGCAATTAATTTAATGCATATAACATCCATTGGGGGTCGCTAGATGACTTTAATGCAAGGCCATCACTGCATTTAACATTGCAGTAGCCTGCAAAGTTATCCTAATACGATGCATTAGTCACGTTTAACATTTGAGAGGTTTTGCAGGATTATTATTGCATTTCACATCGCAGGGTGTTGCAATATTTATTTAATGCAAGGCGATCACTGCATTTAACATTGCAGCAGCCTGAAAAGTCATCCTAATGCGATGCCGGGGGTAGTAAATACAATAATAATACTATAGTAATAATAATTTATATTATTAATAATAAGAATAAATCAAAGATTGATTGATTGATCGATCGGTGGGTGGGTGGGTGGATGGATGTCAGGAATTTGAGAGATTTTGCATGATTATTACAATGATTTTAATGCGTTTAATATCCCAGAACAGCTGCAATTTTGCTTTAATGCAAGGCCTGCGCTGCATTTAACATTGCAGGAGCCTAATTGCATTTAACATTTGAGAGGATTTGCAAAATTATTGCAATTAATTTTATTGCATTTAACATCCCAGGGGGTTGCAATATTGCTTTAATGCAACGCCAGCGCTGCATTTAACAATGCAGCAGCCTGCAAAGTTATCCTAATACGATGCATTAGTCACGTTAACATTTGAGAGGTTTTGCAGGATTATTATTGCACTTCACATCGCAGGGTGTTGCAATATTTCTTTAATGCAAGGCGATCACTGCATTTAACATTGCAGCAGCCTGAAAAGTCATCCTAATGCGATGCCGGGGGTAGTAAATACAATAATAATACTATAGTAATAATAATTTATATTATTAATAATAAGAATAAATCAAAGATTGATTGATTGATCGATCGGTGGGTGGGTGGGTGGATGGATGTCAGGAATTTGAGAGATTTTGCATGATTATTACAATGATTTTAATGCGTTTAATATCCCAGAACAGCTGCAATTTTGCTTTAATGCAAGGCCTGCGCTGCATTTAACATTGCAGGAGCCTAATTGCATTTAACATTTGAGAGGATTTGCAAAATTATTGCAATTAATTTTATTGCATTTAACATCCCAGGGGGTTGCAATATTGCTTTAATGCAACGCCAGCACTGCATTTAACAATGCAGCAGCCTGCAAAGTTATCCTAATACGATGCATTAGTCGCATTTAACATTTGAGAGGTTTTGCAGGATTATTATTGCATTTCACATCGCAGGGTGTTGCAATATTTCTTTAATGCAAGGCGATCACTGCATTTAACATTGCAGCAGCCTGAAAAGTCATCCTAATGCGATGCATTTGTTGCATTTAACATTTGAGAGGTTTTGCAAAATTATTGCAATTAATTTAATGCATATAACATCCATTGGGGGTCGCTAGATGACTTTAATGCAAGGCCATCACTGCATTTAACATTGCAGTAGCCTGCAAAGTTATCCTAATACGATGCATTAGTCACGTTTAACATTTGAGAGGTTTTGCAGGATTATTATT
The DNA here is from genome assembly GCF_053455715.1 of Rhinoraja longicauda. Taxonomy (NCBI): domain Eukaryota; kingdom Metazoa; phylum Chordata; class Chondrichthyes; order Rajiformes; family Arhynchobatidae; genus Rhinoraja; species Rhinoraja longicauda. The sequence continues at coordinate 83,593 of NW_027601505.1, read as the reverse complement.
GCATTTCACATCGCAGGGTGTTGCAATATTTATTTAATGCAAGGCGATCACTGCATTTAACATTGCAGCAGCCTGAAAAGTCATCCTAATGCGATGCCGGGGGTAGTAAATACAATAATAATACTATAGTAATAATAATTTATATTATTAATAATAAGAATAAATCAAAGATTGATTGATTGATCGATCGGTGGGTGGGTGGGTGGATGGATGTCAGGAATTTGAGAGATTTTGCATGATTATTACAATGATTTTAATGCGTTTAATATCCCAGAACAGCTGCAATTTTGCTTTAATGCAAGGCCTGCGCTGCATTTAACATTGCAGGAGCCTAATTGCATTTAACATTTGAGAGGATTTGCAAAATTATTGCAATTAATTTTATTGCATTTAACATCCCAGGGGGTTGCAATATTGCTTTAATGCAACGCCAGCGCTGCATTTAACAATGCAGCAGCCTGCAAAGTTATTCTAATACGATGCATTAGTCACGTTAACATTTGAGAGGTTTTGCAGGATTATTATTGCACTTCACATCGCAGGGTGTTGCAATATTTCTTTAATGCAAGGCGATCACTGCATTTAACATTGCAGCAGCCTGAAAAGTCATCCTAATGCGATGCCGGGGGTAGTAAATACAATAATAATACTATAGTAATAATAATTTATATTATTAATAATAAGAATAAATCAAAGATTGATTGATTGATCGATCGGTGGGTGGGTGGATGGATGTCAGGAATTTGAGAGATTTTGCATGATTATTACAATGATTTTAATGCGTTTAATACCCCAGAACAGCTGCAATTTTGTTTTAATGCAAGGCCTGCGCTGCATTTAACATTGCAGGAGCCTAATTGCATTTAACATTTGAGAGGATTTGCAAAATTATTGCAATTAATTTTATTGCATTTAACATCCCAGGGGGTTGCAATATTGCTTTAATGCAACGCCAGCACTGCATTTAACAATGCAGCAGCCTGCAAAGTTATCCTAATACGATGCATTAGTCGCATTTAACATTTGAGAGGTTTTGCAGGATTATTATTGCATTTCACATCGCAGGGTGTTGCAATATTTCTTTAATGCAAGGCGATCACTGCATTTAACATTGCAGCAGCCTGAAAAGTCATCCTAATGCGATGCATTTGTTGCATTTAACATTTGAGAGGTTTTGCAAAATTATTGCAATTAATTTAATGCATTTAACACCCACTGTGGGTCGCTAGATGACTTTAATGCAAGGCCATCACTGCATTTAACATTGCAGTAGGCTGCAAAGTTATCCTAATACGATGCATTAGTCACGTTTAACATTTGAGAGGTTTTGCAGGATTATTATTGCATTTCACATCGCAGGGTGTTGCAATATTTCTTTAATGCAAGGCGATCACTGCATTTAACATTGCAGCAGCCTGAAAAGTCATCCTAATGCGATGCCGGGGGTAGTAAATACAATAATAATACTATAGTAATAATAATTTATATTATTAATAATAAGAATAAATCAAAGATTGATTGATTGATCGATCGGTGGGTGGGTGGGTGGATGGATGTCAGGAATTTGAGAGATTTTGCATGATTATTACAATGATTTTAATGCGTTTAATATCCCAGAACAGCTGCAATTTTGCTTTAATGCAAGGCCTGCGCTGCATTTAACATTGCAGGAGCCTAATTGCATTTAACATTTGAGAGGATTTGCAAAATTATTGCAATTAATTTTATTGCATTTAACATCCCAGGGGGTTGCAATATTGCTTTAATGCAACGCCAGCGCTGCATTTAACAATGCAGCAGCCTGCAAAGTTATCCTAATACGATGCATTAGTCACGTTAACATTTGAGAGGTTTTGCAGGATTATTATTGCACTTCACATCGCAGGGTGTTGCAATATTTCTTTAATGCAAGGCGATCACTGCATTTAACATTGCAGCAGCCTGAAAAGTCATCCTAATGCGATGCCGGGGGTAGTAAATACAATAATAATACTATAGTAATAATAATTTATATTATTAATAATAAGAATAAATCAAAGATTGATTGATTGATCGATCGGTGGGTGGGTGGGTGGATGGATGTCAGGAATTTGAGAGATTTTGCATGATTATTACAATGATTTTAATGCGTTTAATATCCCAGAACAGCTGCAATTTTGCTTTAATGCAAGGCCTGCGCTGCATTTAACATTGCAGGAGCCTAATTGCATTTAACATTTGAGAGGATTTGCAAAATTATTGCAATTAATTTTATTGCATTTAACATCCCAGGGGGTTGCAATATTGCTTTAATGCAACGCCAGCACTGCATTTAACAATGCAGCAGCCTGCAAAGTTATCCTAATACGATGCATTAGTCGCATTTAACATTTGAGAGGTTTTGCAGGATTATTATTGCATTTCACATCGCAGGGTGTTGCAATATTTCTTTAATGCAAGGCGATCACTGCATTTAACATTGCAGCAGCCTGAAAAGTCATCCTAATGCGATGCATTTGTTGCATTTAACATTTGAGAGGTTTTGCAAAATTATTGCAATTAATTTAATGCATATAACATCCATTGGGGGTCGCTAGATGACTTTAATGCAAGGCCATCACTGCATTTAACATTGCAGTAGCCTGCAAAGTTATCCTAATACGATGCATTAGTCACGTTTAACATTTGAGAGGTTTTGCAGGATTATTATTGCATTTCACATCGCAGGGTGTTGCAATATTTATTTAATGCAAGGCGATCACTGCATTTAACATTGCAGCAGCCTGAAAAGTCATCCTAATGCGATGCCGGGGGTAGTAAATACAATAATAATACTATAGTAATAATAATTTATATTATTAATAATAAGAATAAATCAAAGATTGATTGATTGATCGATCGGTGGGTGGGTGGGTGGATGGATGTCAGGAATTTGAGAGATTTTGCATGATTATTACAATGATTTTAATGCGTTTAATATCCCAGAACAGCTGCAATTTTGCTTTAATGCAAGGCCTGCGCTGCATTTAACATTGCAGGAGCCTAATTGCATTTAACATTTGAGAGGATTTGCAAAATTATTGCAATTAATTTTATTGCATTTAACATCCCAGGGGGTTGCAATATTGCTTTAATGCAACGCCAGCGCTGCATTTAACAATGCAGCAGCCTGCAAAGTTATTCTAATACGATGCATTAGTCACGTTAACATTTGAGAGGTTTTGCAGGATTATTATTGCACTTCACATCGCAGGGTGTTGCAATATTTCTTTAATGCAAGGCGATCACTGCATTTAACATTGCAGCAGCCTGAAAAGTCATCCTAATGCGATGCCGGGGGTAGTAAATACAATAATAATACTATAGTAATAATAATTTATATTATTAATAATAAGAATAAATCAAAGATTGATTGATTGATCGATCGGTGGGTGGGTGGATGGATGTCAGGAATTTGAGAGATTTTGCATGATTATTACAATGATTTTAATGCGTTTAATACCCCAGAACAGCTGCAATTTTGTTTTAATGCAAGGCCTGCGCTGCATTTAACATTGCAGGAGCCTAATTGCATTTAACATTTGAGAGGATTTGCAAAATTATTGCAATTAATTTTATTGCATTTAACATCCCAGGGGGTTGCAATATTGCTTTAATGCAACGCCAGCACTGCATTTAACAATGCAGCAGCCTGCAAAGTTATCCTAATACGATGCATTAGTCGCATTTAACATTTGAGAGGTTTTGCAGGATTATTATTGCATTTCACATCGCAGGGTGTTGCAATATTTCTTTAATGCAAGGCGATCACTGCATTTAACATTGCAGCAGCCTGAAAAGTCATCCTAATGCGATGCATTTGTTGCATTTAACATTTGAGAGGTTTTGCAAAATTATTGCAATTAATTTAATGCATTTAACACCCACTGTGGGTCGCTAGATGACTTTAATGCAAGGCCATCACTGCATTTAACATTGCAGTAGGCTGCAAAGTTATCCTAATACGATGCATTAGTCACGTTTAACATTTGAGAGGTTTTGCAGGATTATTATTGCATTTCACATCGCAGGGTGTTGCAATATTTCTTTAATGCAAGGCGATCACTGCATTTAACATTGCAGCAGCCTGAAAAGTCATCCTAATGCGATGCCGGGGGTAGTAAATACAATAATAATACTATAGTAATAATAATTTATATTATTAATAATAAGAATAAATCAAAGATTGATTGATTGATCGATCGGTGGGTGGGTGGGTGGATGGATGTCAGGAATTTGAGAGATTTTGCATGATTATTACAATGATTTTAATGCGTTTAATATCCCAGAACAGCTGCAATTTTGCTTTAATGCAAGGCCTGCGCTGCATTTAACATTGCAGGAGCCTAATTGCATTTAACATTTGAGAGGATTTGCAAAATTATTGCAATTAATTTTATTGCATTTAACATCCCAGGGGGTTGCAATATTGCTTTAATGCAACGCCAGCGCTGCATTTAACAATGCAGCAGCCTGCAAAGTTATCCTAATACGATGCATTAGTCACATTAACATTTGAGAGGTTTTGCAGGATTATTATTGCACTTCACATCGCAGGGTGTTGCAATATTTCTTTAATGCAAGGCGATCACTGCATTTAACATTGCAGCAGCCTGAAAAGTCATCCTAATGCGATGCCGGGGGTAGTAAATACAATAATAATACTATAGTAATAATAATTTATATTATTAATAATAAGAATAAATCAAAGATTGATTGATTGATCGATCGGTGGGTGGGTGGATGGATGTCAGGAATTTGAGAGATTTTGCATGATTATTACAATGATTTTAATGCGTTTAATACCCCAGAACAGCTGCAATTTTGTTTTAATGCAAGGCCTGCGCTGCATTTAACATTGCAGGAGCCTAATTGCATTTAACATTTGAGAGGATTTGCAAAATTATTGCAATTAATTTTATTGCATTTAACATCCCAGGGGGTTGCAATATTGCTTTAATGCAACGCCAGCACTGCATTTAACAATGCAGCAGCCTGCAAAGTTATCCTAATACGATGCATTAGTCCCGTTTAACATTTGAGAGGTTTTGCAGGATTATTATTGCATTTCACATCGCAGGGTGTTGCAATATTTCTTTAATGCAAGGCGATCACTGCATTTAACATTGCAGCAGCCTGAAAAGTCATCCTAATGCGATGCATTTGTTGCATTTAACATTTGAGAGGTTTTGCAAAATTATTGCAATTAATTTAATGCATTTAACACCCACTGTGGGTCGCTAGATGACTTTAATGCAAGGCCATCACTGCATTTAACATTGCAGTAGGCTGCAAAGTTATCCTAATACGATGCATTAGTCACGTTTAACATTTGAGAGGTTTTGCAGGATTATTATTGCATTTCACATCGCAGGGTGTTGCAATATTTCTTTAATGCAAGGCGATCACTGCATTTAACATTGCAGCAGCCTGAAAAGTCATCCTAATGCGATGCCGGGGGTAGTAAATACAATAATAATACTATAGTAATAATAATTTATATTATTAATAATAAGAATAAATCAAAGATTGATTGATCGATCGGTGGGTGGGTGGATGGATGGATGTCAGGAATTTGAGAGATTTTGCATGATTATTACAATGATTTTAATGCGTTTAATATCCCAGAACAGCTGCAATTTTGCTTTAATGCAAGGCCTGCGCTGCATTTAACATTGCAGGAGCCTAATTGCATTTAACATTTGAGAGGATTTGCAAAATTATTGCAATTAATTTTATTGCATTTAACATCCCAGGGGGTTGCAATATTGCTTTAATGCAACGCCAGCGCTGCATTTAACAATGCAGCAGCCTGCAAAGTTATCCTAATACGATGCATTAGTCACGTTAACATTTGAGAGGTTTTGCAGGATTATTATTGCACTTCACATCGCAGGGTGTTGCAATATTTCTTTAATGCAAGGCGATCACTGCATTTAACATTGCAGCAGCCTGAAAAGTCATCCTAATGCGATGCCGGGGGTAGTAAATACAATAATAATACTATAGTAATAATAATTTATATTATTAATAATAAGAATAAATCAAAGATTGATTGATTGATCGATCGGTGGGTGGGTGGATGGATGTCAGGAATTTGAGAGATTTTGCATGATTATTACAATGATTTTAATGCGTTTAATATCCCAGAACAGCTGCAATTTTGCTTTAATGCAAGGCCTGCGCTGCATTTAACATTGCAGGAGCCTAATTGCATTTAACATTTGAGAGGATTTGCAAAATTATTGCAATTAATTTTATTGCATTTAACATCCCAGGGGGTTGCAATATTGCTTTAATGCAACGCCAGCACTGCATTTAACAATGCAGCAGCCTGCAAAGTTATCCTAATACGATGCATTAGTCGCATTTAACATTTGAGAGGTTTTGCAGGATTATTATTGCATTTCACATCGCAGGGTGTTGCAATATTTCTTTAATGCAAGGCGATCACTGCATTTAACATTGCAGCAGCCTGAAAAGTCATCCTAATGCGATGCATTTGTTGCATTTAACATTTGAGAGGTTTTGCAAAATTATTGCAATTAATTTAATGCATATAACATCCATTGGGGGTCGCTAGATGACTTTAATGCAAGGCCATCACTGCATTTAACATTGCAGTAGCCTGCAAAGTTATCCTAATACGATGCATTAGTCACGTTTAACATTTGAGAGGTTTTGCAGGATTATTATTGCATTTCACATCGCAGGGTGTTGCAATATTTATTTAATGCAAGGCGATCACTGCATTTAACATTGCAGCAGCCTGAAAAGTCATCCTAATGCGATGCCGGGGGTAGTAAATACAATAATAATACTATAGTAATAATAATTTATATTATTAATAATAAGAATAAATCAAAGATTGATTGATTGATCGATCGGTGGGTGGGTGGGTGGATGGATGTCAGGAATTTGAGAGATTTTGCATGATTATTACAATGATTTTAATGCGTTTAATATCCCAGAACAGCTGCAATTTTGCTTTAATGCAAGGCCTGCGCTGCATTTAACATTGCAGGAGCCTAATTGCATTTAACATTTGAGAGGATTTGCAAAATTATTGCAATTAATTTTATTGCATTTAACATCCCAGGGGGTTGCAATATTGCTTTAATGCAACGCCAGCGCTGCATTTAACAATGCAGCAGCCTGCAAAGTTATCCTAATACGATGCATTAGTCACGTTAACATTTGAGAGGTTTTGCAGGATTATTATTGCACTTCACATCGCAGGGTGTTGCAATATTTCTTTAATGCAAGGCGATCACTGCATTTAACATTGCAGCAGCCTGAAAAGTCATCCTAATGCGATGCCGGGGGTAGTAAATACAATAATAATACTATAGTAATAATAATTTATATTATTAATAATAAGAATAAATCAAAGATTGATTGATTGATCGATCGGTGGGTGGGTGGGTGGATGGATGTCAGGAATTTGAGAGATTTTGCATGATTATTACAATGATTTTAATGCGTTTAATATCCCAGAACAGCTGCAATTTTGCTTTAATGCAAGGCCTGCGCTGCATTTAACATTGCAGGAGCCTAATTGCATTTAACATTTGAGAGGATTTGCAAAATTATTGCAATTAATTTTATTGCATTTAACATCCCAGGGGGTTGCAATATTGCTTTAATGCAACGCCAGCACTGCATTTAACAATGCAGCAGCCTGCAAAGTTATCCTAATACGATGCATTAGTCGCATTTAACATTTGAGAGGTTTTGCAGGATTATTATTGCATTTCACATCGCAGGGTGTTGCAATATTTCTTTAATGCAAGGCGATCACTGCATTTAACATTGCAGCAGCCTGAAAAGTCATCCTAATGCGATGCATTTGTTGCATTTAACATTTGAGAGGTTTTGCAAAATTATTGCAATTAATTTAATGCATATAACATCCATTGGGGGTCGCTAGATGACTTTAATGCAAGGCCATCACTGCATTTAACATTGCAGTAGCCTGCAAAGTTATCCTAATACGATGCATTAGTCACGTTTAACATTTGAGAGGTTTTGCAGGATTATTATTGCATTTCACATCGCAGGGTGTTGCAATATTTATTTAATGCAAGGCGATCACTGCATTTAACATTGCAGCAGCCTGAAAAGTCATCCTAATGCGATGCCGGGGGTAGTAAATACAATAATAATACTATAGTAATAATAATTTATATTATTAATAATAAGAATAAATCAAAGATTGATTGATTGATCGATCGGTGGGTGGGTGGGTGGATGGATGTCAGGAATTTGAGAGATTTTGCATGATTATTACAATGATTTTAATGCGTTTAATATCCCAGAACAGCTGCAATTTTGCTTTAATGCAAGGCCTGCGCTGCATTTAACATTGCAGGAGCCTAATTGCATTTAACATTTGAGAGGATTTGCAAAATTATTGCAATTAATTTTATTGCATTTAACATCCCAGGGGGTTGCAATATTGCTTTAATGCAACGCCAGCGCTGCATTTAACAATGCAGCAGCCTGCAAAGTTATTCTAATACGATGCATTAGTCACGTTAACATTTGAGAGGTTTTGCAGGATTATTATTGCACTTCACATCGCAGGGTGTTGCAATATTTCTTTAATGCAAGGCGATCACTGCATTTAACATTGCAGCAGCCTGAAAAGTCATCCTAATGCGATGCCGGGGGTAGTAAATACAATAATAATACTATAGTAATAATAATTTATATTATTAATAATAAGAATAAATCAAAGATTGATTGATTGATCGATCGGTGGGTGGGTGGATGGATGTCAGGAATTTGAGAGATTTTGCATGATTATTACAATGATTTTAATGCGTTTAATACCCCAGAACAGCTGCAATTTTGTTTTAATGCAAGGCCTGCGCTGCATTTAACATTGCAGGAGCCTAATTGCATTTAACATTTGAGAGGATTTGCAAAATTATTGCAATTAATTTTATTGCATTTAACATCCCAGGGGGTTGCAATATTGCTTTAATGCAACGCCAGCACTGCATTTAACAATGCAGCAGCCTGCAAAGTTATCCTAATACGATGCATTAGTCGCATTTAACATTTGAGAGGTTTTGCAGGATTATTATTGCATTTCACATCGCAGGGTGTTGCAATATTTCTTTAATGCAAGGCGATCACTGCATTTAACATTGCAGCAGCCTGAAAAGTCATCCTAATGCGATGCATTTGTTGCATTTAACATTTGAGAGGTTTTGCAAAATTATTGCAATTAATTTAATGCATTTAACACCCACTGTGGGTCGCTAGATGACTTTAATGCAAGGCCATCACTGCATTTAACATTGCAGTAGGCTGCAAAGTTATCCTAATACGATGCATTAGTCACGTTTAACATTTGAGAGGTTTTGCAGGATTATTATTGCATTTCACATCGCAGGGTGTTGCAATATTTCTTTAATGCAAGGCGATCACTGCATTTAACATTGCAGCAGCCTGAAAAGTCATCCTAATGCGATGCCGGGGGTAGTAAATACAATAATAATACTATAGTAATAATAATTTATATTATTAATAATAAGAATAAATCAAAGATTGATTGATTGATCGATCGGTGGGTGGGTGGGTGGATGGATGTCAGGAATTTGAGAGATTTTGCATGATTATTACAATGATTTTAATGCGTTTAATATCCCAGAACAGCTGCAATTTTGCTTTAATGCAAGGCCTGCGCTGCGTTTAACATTGCAGGAGCCTAATTGCATTTAACATTTGAGAGGATTTGCAAAATTATTGCAATTAATTTTATTGCATTTAACATCCCAGGGGGTTGCAATATTGCTTTAATGCAACGCCAGCGCTGCATTTAACAATGCAGCAGCCTGCAAAGTTATCCTAATACGATGCATTAGTCACATTAACATTTGAGAGGTTTTGCAGGATTATTATTGCACTTCACATCGCAGGGTGTTGCAATATTTCTTTAATGCAAGGCGATCACTGCATTTAACATTGCAGCAGCCTGAAAAGTCATCCTAATGCGATGCCGGGGGTAGTAAATACAATAATAATACTATAGTAATAATAATTTATATTATTAATAATAAGAATAAATCAAAGATTGATTGATTGATCGATCGGTGGGTGGGTGGATGGATGTCAGGAATTTGAGAGATTTTGCATGATTATTACAATGATTTTAATGCGTTTAATACCCCAGAACAGCTGCAATTTTGTTTTAATGCAAGGCCTGCGCTGCATTTAACATTGCAGGAGCCTAATTGCATTTAACATTTGAGAGGATTTGCAAAATTATTGCAATTAATTTTATTGCATTTAACATCCCAGGGGGTTGCAATATTGCTTTAATGCAACGCCAGCACTGCATTTAACAATGCAGCAGCCTGCAAAGTTATCCTAATACGATGCATTAGTCCCGTTTAACATTTGAGAGGTTTTGCAGGATTATTATTGCATTTCACATCGCAGGGTGTTGCAATATTTCTTTAATGCAAGGCGATCACTGCATTTAACATTGCAGCAGCCTGAAAAGTCATCCTAATGCGATGCATTTGTTGCATTTAACATTTGAGAGGTTTTGCAAAATTATTGCAATTAATTTAATGCATTTAACACCCACTGTGGGTCGCTAGATGACTTTAATGCAAGGCCATCACTGCATTTAACATTGCAGTAGGCTGCAAAGTTATCCTAATACGATGCATTAGTCACGTTTAACATTTGAGAGGTTTTGCAGGATTATTATTGCATTTCACATCGCAGGGTGTTGCAATATTTCTTTAATGCAAGGCGATCACTGCATTTAACATTGCAGCAGCCTGAAAAGTCATCCTAATGCGATGCCGGGGGTAGTAAATACAATAATAATACTATAGTAATAATAATTTATATTATTAATAATAAGAATAAATCAAAGATTGATTGATCGATCGGTGGGTGGGTGGATGGATGGATGTCAGGAATTTGAGAGATTTTGCATGATTATTACAATGATTTTAATGCGTTTAATATCCCAGAACAGCTGCAATTTTGCTTTAATGCAAGGCCTGCGCTGCATTTAACATTGCAGGAGCCTAATTGCATTTAACATTTGAGAGGATTTGCAAAATTATTGCAATTAATTTTATTGCATTTAACATCCCAGGGGGTTGCAATATTGCTTTAATGCAACGCCAGCGCTGCATTTAACAATGCAGCAGCCTGCAAAGTTATCCTAATACGATGCATTAGTCACGTTAACATTTGAGAGGTTTTGCAGGATTATTATTGCACTTCACATCGCAGGGTGTTGCAATATTTCTTTAATGCAAGGCGATCACTGCATTTAACATTGCAGCAGCCTGAAAAGTCATCCTAATGCGATGCCGGGGGTAGTAAATACAATAATAATACTATAGTAATAATAATTTATATTATTAATAATAAGAATAAATCAAAGATTGATTGATTGATCGATCGGTGGGTGGGTGGATGGATGTCAGGAATTTGAGAGATTTTGCATGATTATTACAATGATTTTAATGCGTTTAATACCCCAGAACAGCTGCAATTTTGTTTTAATGCAAGGCCTGCGCTGCATTTAACATTGCAGGAGCCTAATTGCATTTAACATTTGAGAGGATTTGCAAAATTATTGCAATTAATTTTATTGCATTTAACATCCCAGGGGGTTGCAATATTGCTTTAATGCAACGCCAGCACTGCATTTAACAATGCAGCAGCCTGCAAAGTTATCCTAATACGATGCATTAGTCCCGTTTAACATTTGAGAGGTTTTGCAGGATTATTATTGCATTTCACATCGCAGGGTGTTGCAATATTTCTTTAATGCAAGGCGATCACTGCATTTAACATTGCAGCAGCCTGAAAAGTCATCCTAATGCGATGCATTTGTTGCATTTAACATTTGAGAGGTTTTGCAAAATTATTGCAATTAATTTAATGCATTTAACACCCACTGTGGGTCGCTAGATGACTTTAATGCAAGGCCATCACTGCATTTAACATTGCAGTAGGCTGCAAAGTTATCCTAATACGATACATTAGTCACGTTTAACATTTGAGAGGTTTTGCAGGATTATTATTGCATTTCACATCGCAGGGTGTTGCAATATTTCTTTAATGCAAGGCGATCACTGCATTTAACATTGCAGCAGCCTGAAAAGTCATCCTAATGCGATGCCGGGGGTAGTAAATACAATAATAATACTATAGTAATAATAATTTATATTATTAATAATAAGAATAAATCAAAGATTGATTGATTGATCGATCGGTGGGTGGGTGGATGGATGGATGTCAGGAATTTGAGAGATTTTGCATGATTATTACAATGATTTTAATGCGTTTAATATCCCAGAACAGCTGCAATTTTGCTTTAATGCAAGGCCTGCGCTGCATTTAACATTGCAGGAGCCTAATTGCATTTAACATTTGAGAGGATTTGCAAAATTATTGCAATTAATTTTATTGCATTTAACATCCCAGGGGGTTGCAATATTGCTTTAATGCAACGCCAGCGCTGCATTTAACAATGCAGCAGCCTGCAAAGTTATCCTAATACGATGCATTAGTCACGTTAACATTTGAGAGGTTTTGCAGGATTATTATTGCACTTCACATCGCAGGGTGTTGCAATATTTCTTTAATGCAAGGCGATCACTGCATTTAACATTGCAGCAGCCTGAAAAGTCATCCTAATGCGATGCCGGGGGTAGTAAATACAATAATAATACTATAGTAATAATAATTTATATTATTAATAATAAGAATAAATCAAAGATTGATTGATTGATCGATCGGTGGGTGGGTGGATGGATGTCAGGAATTTGAGAGGTTTTGCAGGATTATTATTGCATTTCACATCGCAGGGTGTTCCAATATTTCTTTAATGCAAGGCGATCACTGCATTTAACATTGCAGCAGCCTGAAAAGTCATCCTAATGCGATGCATTTGTTGCATTTAACATTTGAGAGGTTTTGCAATATTATTGCAATTAATTTAATGCATTTAACACCCACTGTGGGTCGCTAGATGACTTTAATGCAAGGCCATCACTGCATTTAACATTGCAGTAGGCTGCAAAGTTATCCTAATACGATGCATTAGTCACGTTTAACATTTGAGAGGTTTTGCAGGATTATTATTGCATTTCACATCGCAGGGTGTTGCAATATTTCTTTAATGCAAGGCGATCACTGCATTTAACATTGCAGCAGCCTGAAAAGTCATCCTAATGCGATGCCGGGGGTAGTAAATACAATAATAATACTATAGTAATAATAATTTATATTATTAATAATAAGAATAAATCAAAGATTGATTGATTGATCGATCGGTGGGTGGGTGGGTGGATGGATGTCAGGAATTTGAGAGATTTTGCATGATTATTACAATGATTTTAATGCGTTTAATACCCCAGAACAGCTGCAATTTTGCTTTAATGCAAGGCCTGCGCTGCATTTAACATTGCAGGAGCCTAATTGCATTTAACATTTGAGAGGATTTGCAAAATTATTGCAATTAATTTTATTGCATTTAACATCCCAGGGGTTGCAATATTGCTTTAATGCAACGCCAGCGCTGCATTTAACAATGCAGCAGCCTGCAAAGTTATCCTAATATGATGCATTAGTCGCATTTAACATTTGAGAGGTTTTGCAGGATTATTATTGCATTTCACATCGCACGGTGTTGCAATATTTCTTTAATGCAAGGCGATCACTGCATTTAACATTGCAGCAGCCTGAAAAGTCATCCTAATGCGATGCATTTGTTGCATTTAACATTTGAGAGGTTTTGCAAAATTATTGCAATTAATTTAATGCATTTAACACCCACTGTGGGTCGCTAGATGACTTTAATGCAAGGCCATCACCGCATTTAACATTGCAGCAGCCTGCAAAGTTATCCTAATATGATGCATTAGTCCCGTTTAATATTTGAGAGGTTTTGCAGGATTATTATTGCATTTCACATCGCAGGGTGTTGCAATATTTCTTTAATGCAAGGCGATCACTGCATTTAACATTGCAGCAGCCTGAAAAGTCATCCTAATGCGATGCATTTGTTGCATTTAACATTTGAGAGGTTTTGCAAAATTATTGCAATTAATTTAATGCATATAACATCCATTGGGGTCGCTAGATGACTTTAATGCAAGGCCATCACTGCATTTAACATTGCAGTAGCCTGCACAGTTATCCTAATACGATGCATTAGTCACGTTTAACATTTGAGAGGTTTTGCAGGATTATTATTGCATTTCACATCGCAGGGTGTTGCAATATTTCTTTAATGCAAGGCGATCACTGCATTTAACATTGCAGCAGCCTGAAAAGTCATCCTAATGCGATGCCGGGGGTAGTAAATACAATAATAATACTATAGTAATAATAATTTATATTATTAATAATAAGAATAAATCAAAGATTGATTGATTGATTGATTGATCGATCGGTGGGTGGGTAGATGGATGTCAGGAATTTGAGAGATTTTGCATGATTATTACAATGATTTTAATGCGTTTAATACCCCAGAACAGCTGCAATTTTGCTTTAATGCAAGGCCTGCGCTGCATTTAACATTGCAGGAGCCTAATTGCATTTAACATTTGAGAGGATTTGCAAAATTATTGCAATTAATTTTATTGCATTTAACATCCCAGGGGTTGCAATATTGCTTTAATGCAACGCCAGCGCTGCATTTAACAATGCAGCAGCCTGCAAAGTTATCCTAATACGATGCATTAGTCGCATTTAACATTTGAGAGGTTTTGTAGGATTATTATTGCATTTCACATCGCAGGGTGTTGCAATATTTCTTTAATGCAAGGCGATCACTGCATTTAACATTGCAGCAGCCTGAAAAGTCATCCTAATGCGATGCATTTGTTGCATTTAACATTTGAGAGGTTTTGCAAAATTATTGCAATTAATTTAATGCATTTAACACCCACTGTGGGTCGCTAAATAACTTTAATGCAAGGCCATCACTGCATTTAACATTGCAGCAGCCTGCAAAGTTATCCTAATACGATGCATTAGTCCCGTTTAACATTTGAGAGGTTTTGCAGGATTATTATTGCATTTCACATCGCAGGGTGTTGCAATATTTCTTTAATGCAAGGCGATCACTGCATTTAACATTGCAGCAGCCTGAAAAGTCATCCTAATGCGATGCATTTGTTGCATTTAACATTTGAGAGGTTTTGCAAAATTATTGCAATTAATTTAATGCATATAACATCCATTGGGGGTCGCTAGATGACTTTAATGCAAGGCCATCACTGCATTTAACATTGCAGTAGCCTGCAAAGTTATCCTAATACGATGCATTAGTCACGTTTAACATTTGAGAGGTTTTGCAGGATTATTATTGCATTTCACATCGCAGGGTGTTGCAATATTTCTTTAATGCAAGGCGATCACTGCATTTAACATTGCAGCAGCCTGAAAAGTCATCCTAATGCGATGCCGGGGGTAGTAAATACAATAATAATACTATAGTAATAATAATTTATATTATTAATAATAAGAATAAATCAAAGATTGATTGATTGATCGATCGGTGGGTGGGTGGGTGGATGGATGTCAGGAATTTGAGAGATTTTGCATGATTATTACAATGATTTTAATGCGTTTAATACCCCAGAACAGCTGCAATTTTGCTTTAATGCAAGGCCTGCGCTGCATTTAACATTGCAGGAGCCTAATTGCATTTAACATTTGAGAGGATTTGCAAAATTATTGCAATTAATTTTATTGCATTTAACATCCCAGGGGTTGCAATATTGCTTTAATGCAACGCCAGCGCTGCATTTAACAATGCAGCAGCCTGCAAAGTTATCCTAATACGATGCATTAGTCGCATTTAACATTTGAGAGGTTTTGCAGGATTATTATTGCATTTCACATCGCACGGTGTTGCAATATTTCTTTAATGCAAGGCGATCACTGCATTTAACATTGCAGCAGCCTGAAAAGTCATCCTAATGCGATGCATTTGTTGCATTTAACATTTGAGAGGTTTTGCAAAATTATTGCAATTAATTTAATGCATTTAACACCCACTGTGGGTCGCTAGATGACTTTAATGCAAGGCCATCACTGCATTTAACATTGCAGCAGCCTGCAAAGTTATCCTAATATGATGCATTAGTCCCGTTTAACATTTGAGAGGTTTTGCAGGATTATTATTGCATTTCACATCGCAGGGTGTTGCAATATTTCTTTAATGCAAGGCGATCACTGCATTTAACATTGCAGCAGCCTGAAAAGTCATCCTAATGCGATGCATTTGTTGCATTTAACATTTGAGAGGTTTTGCAAAATTATTGCAATTAATTTAATGCATTTAACACCCACTGTGGGTCGCTAGATGACTTTAATGCAAGGCCATCACTGCATTTAACATTGCAGTAGGCTGCAAAGTTATCCTAATACGATGCATTAGTCACGTTTAACATTTGAGAGGTTTTGCAGGATTATTATTGCATTTCACATCGCAGGGTGTTGCAATATTTCTTTAATGCAAGGCGATCACTGCATTTAACATTGCAGCAGCCTGAAAAGTCATCCTAATGCGATGCCGGGGGTAGTAAATACAATAATAATACTATAGTAATAATAATTTATATTATTAATAATAAGAATAAATCAAAGATTGATTGATTGATCGATCGGTGGGTGGGTGGGTGGATGGATGTCAGGAATTTGAGAGATTTTGCATGATTATTACAATGATTTTAATGCGTTTAATACCCCAGAACAGCTGCAATTTTGCTTTAATGCAAGGCCTGCGCTGCATTTAACATTGCAGGAGCCTAATTGCATTTAACATTTGAGAGGATTTGCAAAATTATTGCAATTAATTTTATTGCATTTAACATCCCAGGGGTTGCAATATTGCTTTAATGCAACGCCAGCGCTGCATTTAACAATGCAGCAGCCTGCAAAGTTATCCTAATACGATGCATTAGTCGCATTTAACATTTGAGAGGTTTTGCAGGATTATTATTGCATTTCACATCGCACGGTGTTGCAATATTTCTTTAATGCAAGGCGATCACTGCATTTAACATTGCAGCAGCCTGAAAAGTCATCCTAATGCGATGCATTTGTTGCATTTAACATTTGAGAGGTTTTGCAAAATTATTGCAATTAATTTAATGCATTTAACACCCACTGTGGGTCGCTAGATGACTTTAATGCAAGGCCATCACTGCATTTAACATTGCAGCAGCCTGCAAAGTTATCCTAATATGATGCATTAGTCCCGTTTAACATTTGAGAGGTTTTGCAGGATTATTATTGCATTTCACATCGCAGGGTGTTGCAATATTTCTTTAATGCAAGGCGATCACTGCATTTAACATTGCAGCAGCCTGAAAAGTCATCCTAATGCGATGCATTTGTTGCATTTAACATTTGAGAGGTTTTGCAAAATTATTGCAATTAATTTAATGCATTTAACACCCACTGTGGGTCGCTAGATGACTTTAATGCAAGGCCATCACTGCATTTAACATTGCAGTAGGCTGCAAAGTTATCCTAATACGATGCATTAGTCACGTTTAACATTTGAGAGGTTTTGCAGGATTATTATTGCATTTCACATCGCAGGGTGTTGCAATATTTCTTTAATGCAAGGCGATCACTGCATTTAACATTGCAGCAGCCTGAAAAGTCATCCTAATGCGATGCCGGGGGTAGTAAATACAATAATAATACTATAGTAATAATAATTTATATTATTAATAATAAGAATAAATCAAAGATTGATTGATTGATCGATCGGTGGGTGGGTGGGTGGATGGATGTCAGGAATTTGAGAGATTTTGCATGATTATTACAATGATTTTAATGCGTTTAATACCCCAGAACAGCTGCAATTTTGCTTTAATGCAAGGCCTGCGCTGCATTTAACATTGCAGGAGCCTAATTGCATTTAACATTTGAGAGGATTTGCAAAATTATTGCAATTAATTTTATTGCATTTAACATCCCAGGGGTTGCAATATTGCTTTAATGCAACGCCAGCGCTGCATTTAACAATGCAGCAGCCTGCAAAGTTATCCTAATACGATGCATTAGTCGCATTTAACATTTGAGAGGTTTTGCAGGATTATTATTGCATTTCACATCGCACGGTGTTGCAATATTTCTTTAATGCAAGGCGATCACTGCATTTAACATTGCAGCAGCCTGAAAAGTCATCCTAATGCGATGCATTTGTTGCATTTAACATTTGAGAGGTTTTGCAAAATTATTGCAATTAATTTAATGCATTTAACACCCACTGTGGGTCGCTAGATGACTTTAATGCAAGGCCATCACTGCATTTAACATTGCAGCAGCCTGCAAAGTTATCCTAATACGATGCATTAGTCCCGTTTAACATTTGAGTGATTTTGCAGGATTATTATTGCATTTCACATCGCAGGGTGTTGCAATATTTCTTTAATGCAAGGCGATCACTGCATTTAACATTGCAGCAGCCTGAAAAGTCATCCTAATGCGATGCATTTGTTGCATTTAATATTTGAGAGGTTTTGCAAAATTATTGCAATTAATTTAATGCATATAACATCCATTGGGGGGTCGCTAGATGACTTTAATGCAAGGCCATCACTGCATTTAACATTGCAGTAGCCTGCAAAGTTATCCTAATACGATGCATTAGTCACGTTTAACAGTTGAGAGGTTTTGCAGGATTATTATTGCATTTCACATCGCAGGGTGTTGCAATATTTCTTTAATGCAAGGCGATCACTGCATTTAACATTGCAGCAGCCTGAAAAGTCATCCTAATGCGATGCATTTGTTGCATTTAACATTTGAGAGGTTTTGCAAAATTATTGCAATTAATTTAATGCATTTAACACCCACTGTGGGTCGCTAGATGACTTTAATGCAAGGCCATCACTGCATTTAACATTGCAGTAGGCTGCAAAGTTATCCTAATACGATGCATTAGTCACGTTTAACATTTGAGAGGTTTTGCAGGATTATTATTGCATTTCACATCGCAGGGTGTTGCAATATTTCTTTAATGCAAGGCGATCACTGCATTTAACATTGCAGCAGCCTGAAAAGTCATCCTAATGCGATGCCGGGGGTAGTAAATACAATAATAATACTATAGTAATAATTTATATTATTAATAATAAGAATAAATCAAAGATTGATTGATTGATCGATCGGTGGGTGGATGGATGTCAGGAATTTGAGAGATTTTGCATGATTATTACAATGATTTTAATGCGTTTAATACCCCAGAACAGCTGCAATTTTGCTTTAATGCAAGGCCTGCGCTGCATTTAACATTGCAGGAGCCTAATTGCATTTAACATTTGAGAGGATTTGCAAAATTATTGCAATTAATTTTATTGCATTTAACATCCCAGGGGTTGCAATATTGCTTTAATGCAACGCCAGCGCTGCATTTAACAATGCAGCAGCCTGCAAAGTTATCCTAATACGATGCATTAGTCGCATTTAACATTTGAGAGGTTTTGCAGGATTATTATTGCATTTCACATCGCACGGTGTTGCAATATTTCTTTAATGCAAGGCGATCACTGCATTTAACATTGCAGCAGCCTGAAAAGTCATCCTAATGCGATGCATTTGTTGCATTTAACATTTGAGAGGTTTTGCAAAATTATTGCAATTAATTTAATGCATTTAACACCCACTGTGGGTCGCTAGATGACTTTAATGCAAGGCCATCACTGCATTTAACATTGCAGCAGCCTGCAAAGTTATCCTAATACGATGCATTAGTCCCGTTTAACATTTGAGTGATTTTGCAGGATTATTATTGCATTTCACATCGCAGGGTGTTGCAATATTTCTTTAATGCAAGGCGATCACTGCATTTAACATTGCAGCAGCCTGAAAAGTCATCCTAATGCGATGCATTTGTTGCATTTAATATTTGAGAGGTTTTGCAAAATTATTGCAATTAATTTAATGCATATAACATCCATTGGGGGGTCGCTAGATGACTTTAATGCAAGGCCATCACTGCATTTAACATTGCAGTAGCCTGCAAAGTTATCCTAATACGATGCATTAGTCACGTTTAACAGTTGAGAGGTTTTGCAGGATTATTATTGCATTTCACATCGCAGGGTGTTGCAATATTTCTTTAATGCAAGGCGATCACTGCATTTAACATTGCAGCAGCCTGAAAAGTCATCCTAATGCGATGCATTTGTTGCATTTAACATTTGAGAGGTTTTGCAATATTATTGCAATTAATTTAATGCATTTAACACCCACTGTGGGTCGCTAGATGACTTTAATGCAAGGCCATCACTGCATTTAACATTGCAGTAGGCTGCAAAGTTATCCTAATACGATGCATTAGTCACGTTTAACATTTGAGAGGTTTTGCAGGATTATTATTGCATTTCACATCGCAGGGTGTTGCAATATTTCTTTAATGCAAGGCGATCACTGCATTTAACATTGCAGCAGCCTGAAAAGTCATCCTAATGCGATGCCGGGGGTAGTAAATACAATAATAATACTATAGTAATAATTTATATTATTAATAATAAGAATAAATCAAAGATTGATTGATTGATCGGTGGGTGGGTGGGTGGATGGATGTCAGGAATTTGAGAGATTTTGCATGATTATTACAATGATTTTAATGCGTTTAATACCCCAGAACAGCTGCAATTTTGCTTTAATGCAAGGCCTGCGCTGCATTTAACATTGCAGGAGCCTAATTGCATTTAACATTTGAGAGGATTTGCAAAATTATTGCAATTAATTTTATTGCATTTAACATCCCAGGGGTTGCAATATTGCTTTAATGCAACGCCAGCGCTGCATTTAACAATGCAGCAGCCTGCAAAGTTATCCTAATATGATGCATTAGTCCCGTTTAACATTTGAGAGGTTTTGCAGGATTATTATTGCATTTCACATCGCAGGGTGTTGCAATATTTCTTTAATG
Source organism: Rhinoraja longicauda (assembly GCF_053455715.1). Taxonomy (NCBI): domain Eukaryota; kingdom Metazoa; phylum Chordata; class Chondrichthyes; order Rajiformes; family Arhynchobatidae; genus Rhinoraja; species Rhinoraja longicauda. The sequence continues at coordinate 62,619 of NW_027601505.1, read as the reverse complement.
CAAGGCGATCACTGCATTTAACATTGCAGCAGCCTGAAAAGTCATCCTAATGCGATGCCGGGGGTAGTAAATACAATAATAATACTATAGTAATAATAATTTATATTATTAATAATAAGAATAAATCAAAGATTGATTGATTGATTGATTGATCGATCGGTGGGTGGGTGGATGGATGTCAGGAATTTGAGAGATTTTGCATGATTATTACAATGATTTTAATGCGTTTAATACCCCAGAACAGCTGCAATTTTGCTTTAATGCAAGGCCTGCGCTGCATTTAACATTGCAGGAGCCTAATTGCATTTAACATTTGAGAGGATTTGCAAAATTATTGCAATTAATTTTATTGCATTTAACATCCCAGGGGGTTGCAATATTGCTTTAATGCAACGCCAGCGCTGCATTTAACAATGCAGCAGCCTGCAAAGTTATCCTAATACGATGCATTAGTCACGTTAACATTTGAGAGGTTTTGCAGGATTATTATTGCACTTCACATCGCAGGGTGTTGCAATATTTCTTTAATGCAAGGCGATCACTGCATTTAACATTGCAGCAGCCTGAAAAGTCATCCTAATGCGATGCCGGGGGTAGTAAATACAATAATAATACTATAGTAATAATAATTTATATTATTAATAATAAGAATAAATCAAAGATTGATTGATTGATCGATCGGTGGGTGGGTGGATGGATGTCAGGAATTTGAGAGGTTTTGCAGGATTATTATTGCATTTCACATCGCAGGGTGTTCCAATATTTCTTTAATGCAAGGCGATCACTGCATTTAACATTGCAGCAGCCTGAAAAGTCATCCTAATGCGATGCATTTGTTGCATTTAACATTTGAGAGGTTTTGCAATATTATTGCAATTAATTTAATGCATTTAACACCCACTGTGGGTCGCTAGATGACTTTAATGCAAGGCCATCACTGCATTTAACATTGCAGTAGGCTGCAAAGTTATCCTAATACGATGCATTAGTCACGTTTAACATTTGAGAGGTTTTGCAGGATTATTATTGCATTTCACATCGCAGGGTGTTGCAATATTTCTTTAATGCAAGGCGATCACTGCATTTAACATTGCAGCAGCCTGAAAAGTCATCCTAATGCGATGCCGGGGGTAGTAAATACAATAATAATAATATTATAATAATAATATTCATTTATTGTCATTGCAACGAGTACAACGAAATTAAAAAACAGCCAATCCTGACGGTGCGTACAAACATATATGCAATAAATGCAAAAACAAATAAATACATAAATACAATTAAATTAAGTACAAGATTTTTTAACGGTGTTGCCTAGTGCACAGGTAGTGTTCAGTTCTCGTATGGCCCTGGGGTAAAAACTGTTCTTAAGTCTGTTTGTTCGGGATTTGATTGACCTGAAACGTCGACCAGAGGGCAGATGAACAAACAGACGGTGGCCGGGGTGGGATGGATCTTTTATTATTTTGCCTGCTCTACTGAGGCAGCGCAGGCTGAACAGGTGCTCCAGGGAGGGCAGTGAGCAGCCGATGATTTTCTGGGCCGTCGTGATGACCCTCTGAAGGGCCTTCCTGTCCTTTTCTGAGCAGCTGGCATACCATGTGGTTATACAGTATGCCAGCACACTCTCGATGGAGCAGCGATAGAAGGACAACATGAGCTTCTCCTGCAGGTTGGTTTTCCTGAGGATCCTCAGGAAGTGGAGTCTCTGCTGTGCCTTCTTTACTGTGGTGATGGTGTTGGTAGACCAGGTGAGATCCTCTGCGATGTGCGTACCCAGGAACCTGAAAGCTGGTACCCTTTCCACGCAGACCCCATTGATGTAGAGTGGGTCGTAATCTCCACTGGTTTTTCTAAAGTCAATTATAAGTTCCTTTGTTTTGGAGGAGTTCAGGACCAGATTGTTCACTGAACACCATGCTGCCAGCCTTTGGATTTCATCCCTATAGGCTGTCTCATCTCCTTCTGAGATAAGTCCAACCACAGTCGTGTCATCCGCGAACTTGATGATGGTGTTGGTGGGATGGGTGGGGGCGCAGTCGTGAGTGTAGAGGGAGTAAAGGATGGGGCTCAACACACAGCCCTGTGGTGAGCCGGTGCTCAGTGTAATGGTGGAGGAGAGGTGAGGGCCTATTTTGACTGTCTGGGGGCGGTTGGTCAGGAAGTCCTTGATCCATTTGCAGATGGTTAGGGAAAATCCAAGGTCGGAAAGTTTGGTGCTATAGTAATAATAATTTATATTATTAATAATAAGAATAAATCAAAGATTGATTGATTGATCGATCGGTGGGTGGGTGGGTGGATGGATGTCAGGAATTTGAGAGATTTTGCATGATTATTACAATGATTTTAATGCGTTTAATACCCCAGAACAGCTGCAATTTTGCTTTAATGCAAGGCCTGCGCTGCATTTAACATTGCAGGAGCCTAATTGCATTTAACATTTGAGAGGATTTGCAAAATTATTGCAATTAATTTTATTGCATTTAACATCCCAGGGGTTGCAATATTGCTTTAATGCAACGCCAGCGCTGCATTTAACAATGCAGCAGCCTGCAAAGTTATCCTAATATGATGCATTAGTCGCATTTAACATTTGAGAGGTTTTGCAGGATTATTATTGCATTTCACATCGCACGGTGTTGCAATATTTCTTTAATGCAAGGCGATCACTGCATTTAACATTGCAGCAGCCTGAAAAGTCATCCTAATGCGATGCATTTGTTGCATTTAACATTTGAGAGGTTTTGCAAAATTATTGCAATTAATTTAATGCATTTAACACCCACTGTGGGTCGCTAGATGACTTTAATGCAAGGCCATCACCGCATTTAACATTGCAGCAGCCTGCAAAGTTATCCTAATATGATGCATTAGTCCCGTTTAACATTTGAGAGGTTTTGCAGGATTATTATTGCATTTCACATCGCAGGGTGTTGCAATATTTCTTTAATGCAAGGCGATCACTGCATTTAACATTGCAGCAGCCTGAAAAGTCATCCTAATGCGATGCATTTGTTGCATTTAACATTTGAGAGGTTTTGCAAAATTATTGCAATTAATTTAATGCATATAACATCCATTGGGGTCGCTAGATGACTTTAATGCAAGGCCATCACTGCATTTAACATTGCAGTAGCCTGCACAGTTATCCTAATACGATGCATTAGTCACGTTTAACATTTGAGAGGTTTTGCAGGATTATTATTGCATTTCACATCGCAGGGTGTTGCAATATTTCTTTAATGCAAGGCGATCACTGCATTTAACATTGCAGCAGCCTGAAAAGTCATCCTAATGCGATGCCGGGGGTAGTAAATACAATAATAATACTATAGTAATAATAATTTATATTATTAATAATAAGAATAAATCAAAGATTGATTGATTGATTGATCGATCGGTGGGTGGGTAGATGGATGTCAGGAATTTGAGAGATTTTGCATGATTATTACAATGATTTTAATGCGTTTAATACCCCAGAACAGCTGCAATTTTGCTTTAATGCAAGGCCTGCGCTGCATTTAACATTGCAGGAGCCTAATTGCATTTAACATTTGAGAGGATTTGCAAAATTATTGCAATTAATTTTATTGCATTTAACATCCCAGGGGTTGCAATATTGCTTTAATGCAACGCCAGCGCTGCATTTAACAATGCAGCAGCCTGCAAAGTTATCCTAATACGATGCATTAGTCGCATTTAACATTTGAGAGGTTTTGTAGGATTATTATTGCATTTCACATCGCAGGGTGTTGCAATATTTCTTTAATGCAAGGCGATCACTGCATTTAACATTGCAGCAGCCTGAAAAGTCATCCTAATGCGATGCATTTGTTGCATTTAACATTTGAGAGGTTTTGCAAAATTATTGCAATTAATTTAATGCATTTAACACCCACTGTGGGTCGCTAAATAACTTTAATGCAAGGCCATCACTGCATTTAACATTGCAGCAGCCTGCAAAGTTATCCTAATACGATGCATTAGTCCCGTTTAACATTTGAGAGGTTTTGCAGGATTATTATTGCATTTCACATCGCAGGGTGTTGCAATATTTCTTTAATGCAAGGCGATCACTGCATTTAACATTGCAGCAGCCTGAAAAGTCATCCTAATGCGATGCATTTGTTGCATTTAACATTTGAGAGGTTTTGCAAAATTATTGCAATTAATTTAATGCATATAACATCCATTGGGGGTCGCTAGATGACTTTAATGCAAGGCCATCACTGCATTTAACATTGCAGTAGCCTGCAAAGTTATCCTAATACGATGCATTAGTCACGTTTAACATTTGAGAGGTTTTGCAGGATTATTATTGCATTTCACATCGCAGGGTGTTGCAATATTTCTTTAATGCAAGGCGATCACTGCATTTAACATTGCAGCAGCCTGAAAAGTCATCCTAATGCGATGCCGGGGGTAGTAAATACAATAATAATACTATAGTAATAATAATTTATATTATTAATAATAAGAATAAATCAAAGATTGATTGATTGATCGATCGGTGGGTGGGTGGGTGGATGGATGTCAGGAATTTGAGAGATTTTGCATGATTATTACAATGATTTTAATGCGTTTAATACCCCAGAACAGCTGCAATTTTGCTTTAATGCAAGGCCTGCGCTGCATTTAACATTGCAGGAGCCTAATTGCATTTAACATTTGAGAGGATTTGCAAAATTATTGCAATTAATTTTATTGCATTTAACATCCCAGGGGTTGCAATATTGCTTTAATGCAACGCCAGCGCTGCATTTAACAATGCAGCAGCCTGCAAAGTTATCCTAATACGATGCATTAGTCGCATTTAACATTTGAGAGGTTTTGCAGGATTATTATTGCATTTCACATCGCACGGTGTTGCAATATTTCTTTAATGCAAGGCGATCACTGCATTTAACATTGCAGCAGCCTGAAAAGTCATCCTAATGCGATGCATTTGTTGCATTTAACATTTGAGAGGTTTTGCAAAATTATTGCAATTAATTTAATGCATTTAACACCCACTGTGGGTCGCTAGATGACTTTAATGCAAGGCCATCACTGCATTTAACATTGCAGCAGCCTGCAAAGTTATCCTAATATGATGCATTAGTCCCGTTTACCATTTGAGAGGTTTTGCAGGATTATTATTGCATTTCACATCGCAGGGTGTTGCAATATTTCTTTAATGCAAGGCGATCACTGCATTTAACATTGCAGCAGCCTGAAAAGTCATCCTAATGCGATGCATTTGTTGCATTTAACATTTGAGAGGTTTTGCAAAATTATTGCAATTAATTTAATGCATTTAACACCCACTGTGGGTCGCTAGATGACTTTAATGCAAGGCCATCACTGCATTTAACATTGCAGTAGGCTGCAAAGTTATCCTAATACGATGCATTAGTCACGTTTAACATTTGAGAGGTTTTGCAGGATTATTATTGCATTTCACATCGCAGGGTGTTGCAATATTTCTTTAATGCAAGGCGATCACTGCATTTAACATTGCAGCAGCCTGAAAAGTCATCCTAATGCGATGCCGGGGGTAGTAAATACAATAATAATACTATAGTAATAATAATTTATATTATTAATAATAAGAATAAATCAAAGATTGATTGATCGATCGGTGGGTGGGTGGGTGGATGGATGTCAGGAATTTGAGAGATTTTGCATGATTATTACAATGATTTTAATGCGTTTAATACCCCAGAACAGCTGCAATTTTGCTTTAATGCAAGGCCTGCGCTGCATTTAACATTGCAGGAGCCTAATTGCATTTAACATTTGAGAGGATTTGCAAAATTATTGCAATTAATTTTATTGCATTTAACATCCCAGGGGTTGCAATATTGCTTTAATGCAACGCCAGCGCTGCATTTAACAATGCAGCAGCCTGCAAAGTTATCCTAATACGATGCATTAGTCGCATTTAACATTTGAGAGGTTTTGCAGGATTATTATTGCATTTCACATCGCACGGTGTTGCAATATTTCTTTAATGCAAGGCGATCACTGCATTTAACATTGCAGCAGCCTGAAAAGTCATCCTAATGCGATGCATTTGTTGCATTTAACATTTGAGAGGTTTTGCAAAATTATTGCAATTAATTTAATGCATTTAACACCCACTGTGGGTCGCTAGATGACTTTAATGCAAGGCCATCACTGCATTTAACATTGCAGCAGCCTGCAAAGTTATCCTAATATGATGCATTAGTCCCGTTTAACATTTGAGAGGTTTTGCAGGATTATTATTGCATTTCACATCGCAGGGTGTTGCAATATTTCTTTAATGCAAGGCGATCACTGCATTTAACATTGCAGCAGCCTGAAAAGTCATCCTAATGCGATGCATTTGTTGCATTTAACATTTGAGAGGTTTTGCAAAATTATTGCAATTAATTTAATGCATTTAACACCCACTGTGGGTCGCTAGATGACTTTAATGCAAGGCCATCACTGCATTTAACATTGCAGTAGGCTGCAAAGTTATCCTAATACGATGCATTAGTCACGTTTAACATTTGAGAGGTTTTGCAGGATTATTATTGCATTTCACATCGCAGGGTGTTGCAATATTTCTTTAATGCAAGGCGATCACTGCATTTAACATTGCAGCAGCCTGAAAAGTCATCCTAATGCGATGCCGGGGGTAGTAAATACAATAATAATACTATAGTAATAATAATTTATATTATTAATAATAAGAATAAATCAAAGATTGATTGATTGATCGATCGGTGGGTGGGTGGGTGGATGGATGTCAGGAATTTGAGAGATTTTGCATGATTATTACAATGATTTTAATGCGTTTAATACCCCAGAACAGCTGCAATTTTGCTTTAATGCAAGGCCTGCGCTGCATTTAACATTGCAGGAGCCTAATTGCATTTAACATTTGAGAGGATTTGCAAAATTATTGCAATTAATTTTATTGTATTTAACATCCCAGGGGTTGCAATATTGCTTTAATGCAACGCCAGCGCTGCATTTAACAATGCAGCAGCCTGCAAAGTTATCCTAATACGATGCATTAGTCGCATTTAACATTTGAGAGGTTTTGCAGGATTATTATTGCATTTCACATCGCACGGTGTTGCAATATTTCTTTAATGCAAGGCGATCACTGCATTTAACATTGCAGCAGCCTGAAAAGTCATCCTAATGCGATGCATTTGTTGCATTTAACATTTGAGAGGTTTTGCAAAATTATTGCAATTAATTTAATGCATTTAACACCCACTGTGGGTCGGTAGATGACTTTAATGCAAGGCCATCACTGCATTTAACATTGCAGCAGCCTGCAAAGTTATCCTAATACGATGCATTAGTCCCGTTTAACATTTGAGTGATTTTGCAGGATTATTATTGCATTTCACATCGCAGGGTGTTGCAATATTTCTTTAATGCAAGGCGATCACTGCATTTAACATTGCAGCAGCCTGAAAAGTCATCCTAATGCGATGCATTTGTTGCATTTAATATTTGAGAGGTTTTGCAAAATTATTGCAATTAATTTAATGCATATAACATCCATTGGGGGGTCGCTAGATGACTTTAATGCAAGGCCATCACTGCATTTAACATTGCAGTAGCCTGCAAAGTTATCCTAATACGATGCATTAGTCACGTTTAACAGTTGAGAGGTTTTGCAGGATTATTATTGCATTTCACATCGCAGGGTGTTGCAATATTTCTTTAATGCAAGGCGATCACTGCATTTAACATTGCAGCAGCCTGAAAAGTCATCCTAATGCGATGCATTTGTTGCATTTAACATTTGAGAGGTTTTGCAATATTATTGCAATTAATTTAATGCATTTAACACCCACTGTGGGTCGCTAGATGACTTTAATGCAAGGCCATCACTGCATTTAACATTGCAGTAGGCTGCAAAGTTATCCTAATACGATGCATTAGTCACGTTTAACATTTGAGAGGTTTTGCAGGATTATTATTGCATTTCACATCGCAGGGTGTTGCAATATTTCTTTAATGCAAGGCGATCACTGCATTTAACATTGCAGCAGCCTGAAAAGTCATCCTAATGCGATGCCGGGGGTAGTAAATACAATAATAATACTATAGTAATAATTTATATTATTAATAATAAGAATAAATCAAAGATTGATTGATTGATCGATCGGTGGGTGGGTGGGTGGATGGATGTCAGGAATTTGAGAGATTTTGCATGATTATTACAATGATTTTAATGCGTTTAATACCCCAGAACAGCTGCAATTTTGCTTTAATGCAAGGCCTGCGCTGCATTTAACATTGCAGGAGCCTAATTGCATTTAACATTTGAGAGGATTTGCAAAATTATTGCAATTAATTTTATTGCATTTAACATCCCAGGGGTTGCAATATTGCTTTAATGCAACGCCAGCGCTGCATTTAACAATGCAGCAGCCTGCAAAGTTATCCTAATACGATGCATTAGTCGCATTTAACATTTGAGAGGTTTTGCAGGATTATTATTGCATTTCACATCGCACGGTGTTGCAATATTTCTTTAATGCAAGGCGATCACTGCATTTAACATTGCAGCAGCCTGAAAAGTCATCCTAATGCGATGCATTTGTTGCATTTAACATTTGAGAGGTTTTGCAAAATTATTGCAATTAATTTAATGCATTTAACACCCACTGTGGGTCGCTAGATGACTTTAATGCAAGGCCATCACTGCATTTAACATTGCAGCAGCCTGCAAAGTTATCCTAATACGATGCATTAGTCCCGTTTAACATTTGAGTGATTTTGCAGGATTATTATTGCATTTCACATCGCAGGGTGTTGCAATATTTCTTTAATGCAAGGCGATCACTGCATTTAACATTGCAGCAGCCTGAAAAGTCATCCTAATGCGATGCATTTGTTGCATTTAATATTTGAGAGGTTTTGCAAAATTATTGCAATTAATTTAATGCATATAACATCCATTGGGGGGTCGCTAGATGACTTTAATGCAAGGCCATCACTGCATTTAACATTGCAGTAGCCTGCAAAGTTATCCTAATACGATGCATTAGTCACGTTTAACAGTTGAGAGGTTTTGCAGGATTATTATTGCATTTCACATCGCAGGGTGTTGCAATATTTCTTTAATGCAAGGCGATCACTGCATTTAACATTGCAGCAGCCTGAAAAGTCATCCTAATGCGATGCATTTGTTGCATTTAACATTTGAGAGGTTTTGCAATATTATTGCAATTAATTTAATGCATTTAACACCCACTGTGGGTCGCTAGATGACTTTAATGCAAGGCCATCACTGCATTTAACATTGCAGTAGGCTGCAAAGTTATCCTAATACGATGCATTAGTCACGTTTAACATTTGAGAGGTTTTGCAGGATTATTATTGCATTTCACATCGCAGGGTGTTGCAATATTTCTTTAATGCAAGGCGATCACTGCATTTAACATTGCAGCAGCCTGAAAAGTCATCCTAATGCGATGCCGGGGGTAGTAAATACAATAATAATACTATAGTAATAATTTATATTATTAATAATAAGAATAAATCAAAGATTGATTGATTGATCGATCGGTGGGTGGGTGGGTGGATGGATGTCAGGAATTTGAGAGATTTTGCATGATTATTACAATGATTTTAATGCGTTTAATACCCCAGAACAGCTGCAATTTTGCTTTAATGCAAGGCCTGCGCTGCATTTAACATTGCAGGAGCCTAATTGCATTTAACATTTGAGAGGATTTGCAAAATTATTGCAATTAATTTTATTGCATTTAACATCCCAGGGGTTGCAATATTGCTTTAATGCAACGCCAGCGCTGCATTTAACAATGCAGCAGCCTGCAAAGTTATCCTAATACGATGCATTAGTCGCATTTAACATTTGAGAGGTTTTGCAGGATTATTATTGCATTTCACATCGCACGGTGTTGCAATATTTCTTTAATGCAAGGCGATCACTGCATTTAACATTGCAGCAGCCTGAAAAGTCATCCTAATGCGATGCATTTGTTGCATTTAACATTTGAGAGGTTTTGCAAAATTATTGCAATTAATTTAATGCATTTAACACCCACTGTGGGTCGCTAGATGACTTTAATGCAAGGCCATCACTGCATTTAACATTGCAGCAGCCTGCAAAGTTATCCTAATACGATGCATTAGTCCCGTTTAACATTTGAGTGATTTTGCAGGATTATTATTGCATTTCACATCGCAGGGTGTTGCAATATTTCTTTAATGCAAGGCGATCACTGCATTTAACATTGCAGCAGCCTGAAAAGTCATCCTAATGCGATGCATTTGTTGCATTTAATATTTGAGAGGTTTTGCAAAATTATTGCAATTAATTTAATGCATATAACATCCATTGGGGGGTCGCTAGATGACTTTAATGCAAGGCCATCACTGCATTTAACATTGCAGTAGCCTGCAAAGTTATCCTAATACGATGCATTAGTCACGTTTAACAGTTGAGAGGTTTTGCAGGATTATTATTGCATTTCACATCGCAGGGTGTTGCAATATTTCTTTAATGCAAGGCGATCACTGCATTTAACATTGCAGCAGCCTGAAAAGTCATCCTAATGCGATGCATTTGTTGCATTTAACATTTGAGAGGTTTTGCAATATTATTGCAATTAATTTAATGCATTTAACACCCACTGTGGGTCGCTAGATGACTTTAATGCAAGGCCATCACTGCATTTAACATTGCAGTAGGCTGCAAAGTTATCCTAATACGATGCATTAGTCACGTTTAACATTTGAGAGGTTTTGCAGGATTATTATTGCATTTCACATCGCAGGGTGTTGCAATATTTCTTTAATGCAAGGCGATCACTGCATTTAACATTGCAGCAGCCTGAAAAGTCATCCTAATGCGATGCCGGGGGTAGTAAATACAATAATAATACTATAGTAATAATTTATATTATTAATAATAAGAATAAATCAAAGATTGATTGATTGATCGATCGGTGGGTGGGTGGGTGGATGGATGTCAGGAATTTGAGAGATTTTGCATGATTATTACAATGATTTTAATGCGTTTAATACCCCAGAACAGCTGCAATTTTGCTTTAATGCAAGGCCTGCGCTGCATTTAACATTGCAGGAGCCTAATTGCATTTAACATTTGAGAGGATTTGCAAAATTATTGCAATTAATTTTATTGCATTTAACATCCCAGGGGTTGCAATATTGCTTTAATGCAACGCCAGCGCTGCATTTAACAATGCAGCAGCCTGCAAAGTTATCCTAATATGATGCATTAGTCCCGTTTAACATTTGAGAGGTTTGGCAGGATTATTATTGCATTTCACATCGCAGGGTGTTGCAATATTTCTTTAATGCAAGGCGATCACTGCATTTAACATTGCAGCAGCCTGAAAAGTCATCCTAATGCGATGCATTTGTTGCATTTAACATTTGAGAGGTTTTGCAAAATTATTGCAATTAATTTAATGCATATAACATCCATTGGGGGTCGCTAGATGACTTTAATGCAAGGCCATCACTGCATTTAACATTGCAGTAGCCTGCAAAGTTATCCTAATACGATGCATTAGTCACGTTTAACATTTGAGAGGTTTTGCAGGATTATTATTGCATTTCACATCGCAGGGTGTTGCAATATTTCTTTAATGCAAGGCGATCACTGCATTTAACATTGCAGCAGCCTGAAAAGTCATCCTAATGCGATGCCGGGGGTAGTAAATACAATAATAATACTATAGTAATAATAATTTATATTATTAATAATAAGAATAAATCAAAGATTGATTGATTGATCGATCGGTGGGTGGGTGGGTGGATGGATGTCAGGAATTTGAGAGATTTTGCATGATTATTACAATGATTTTAATGCGTTTAATACCCCAGAACAGCTGCAATTTTGCTTTAATGCAAGGCCTGCGCTGCATTTAACATTGCAGGAGCCTAATTGCATTTAACATTTGAGAGGATTTGCAAAATTATTGCAATTAATTTTATTGCATTTAACATCCCAGGGGTTGCAATATTGCTTTAATGCAACGCCAGCGCTGCATTTAACAATGCAGCAGCCTGCAAAGTTATCCTAATACGATGCATTAGTCGCATTTAACATTTGAGAGGTTTTGCAGGATTATTATTGCATTTCACATCGCACGGTGTTGCAATATTTCTTTAATGCAAGGCGATCACTGCATTTAACATTGCAGCAGCCTGAAAAGACATCCTAATGCGATGCATTTGTTGCATTTAACATTTGAGAGGTTTTGCAAAATTATTGCAATTAATTTAATGCATTTAACACCCACTGTGGGTCGCTCGATGACTTTAATGCAAGGCCATCACTGCATTTAACATTGCAGCAGCCTGCAAAGTTATCCTAATATGATGCATTAGTCCCGTTTAACATTTGAGAGGTTTTGCAGGATTATTATTGCATTTCACATCGCAGGGTGTTGCAATATTCCTTTAATGCAAGGCGATCACTGCATTTAACATTGCAGCAGCCTGAAAAGTCATCCTAATGCGATGCATTTGTTGCATTTAACATTTGAGAGGTTTTGCAAAATTATTGCAATTAATTTAATGCATTTAACACCCACTGTGGGTCGCTAGATGACTTTAATGCAAGGCCATCACTGCATTTAACATTGCAGTAGGCTGCAAAGTTATCCTAATACGATGCATTAGTCACGTTTAACATTTGAGAGGTTTTGCAGGATTATTATTGCATTTCACATCGCAGGGTGTTGCAATATTTCTTTAATGCAAGGCGATCACTGCATTTAACATTGCAGCAGCCTGAAAAGTCATCCTAATGCGATGCCGGGGGTAGTAAATACAATAATAATACTATAGTAATAATAATTTATATTATTAATAATAAGAATAAATCAAAGATTGATTGATTGATCGATCGGTGGGTGGGTGGGTGGATGGATGTCAGGAATTTGAGAGATTTTGCATGATTATTACAATGATTTTAATGCGTTTAATACCCCAGAACAGCTGCAATTTTGCTTTAATGCAAGGCCTGCGCTGCATTTAACATTGCAGGAGCCTAATTGCATTTAACATTTGAGAGGATTTGCAAAATTATTGCAATTAATTTTATTGCATTTAACATCCCAGGGGTTGCAATATTGCTTTAATGCAACGCCAGCGCTGCATTTAACAATGCAGCAGCCTGCAAAGTTATCCTAATACGATGCATTAGTCGCATTTAACATTTGAGAGGTTTTGCAGGATTATTATTGCATTTCACATCGCACGGTGTTGCAATATTTCTTTAATGCAAGGCGATCACTGCATTTAACATTGCAGCAGCCTGAAAAGTCATCCTAATGCGATGCATTTGTTGCATTTAACATTTGAGAGGTTTTGCAAAATTATTGCAATTAATTTAATGCATTTAACACCCACTGTGGGTCGCTAAATAACTTTAATGCAAGGCCATCACTGCATTTAACATTGCAGCAGCCTGCAAAGTTATCCTAATACGATGCATTAGTCCCGTTTAACATTTGAGAGGTTTTGCAGGATTATTATTGCATTTCACATCGCAGGGTGTTGCAATATTACTTTAATGCAAGGCGATCACTGCATTTAACATTGCAGCAGCCTGAAAAGTCATCCTAATGCGATGCATTTGTTGCATTTAACATTTGAGAGGTTTTGCAAAATTATTGCAATTATTTTAATGCATATAACATCCATTGGGGGTCGCTAGATGACTTTAATGCAAGGCCATCACTGCATTTAACATTGCAGTAGCCTGCAAAGTTATCCTAATACGATGCATTAGTCACGTTTAACATTTGAGAGGTTTTGCAGGATTATTATTGCATTTCACATCGCAGGGTGTTGCAATATTTCTTTAATGCAAGGCGATCACTGCATTTAACATTGCAGCAGCCTGAAAAGTCATCCTAATGCGATGCCGGGGGTAGTAAATACAATAATAATACTATAGTAATAATAATTTATATTATTAATAATAAGAATAAATCAAAGATTGATTGATTGATCGATCGGTGGGTGGGTGGGTGGATGGATGTCAGGAATTTGAGAGATTTTGCATGATTATTACAATGATTTTAATGCGTTTAATACCCCAGAACAGCTGCAATTTTGCTTTAATGCAAGGCCTGCGCTGCATTTAACATTGCAGGAGCCTAATTGCATTTAACATTTGAGAGGATTTGCAAAATTATTGCAATTAATTTTATTGCATTTAACATCCCAGGGGTTGCAATATTGCTTTAATGCAACGCCAGCGCTGCATTTAACAATGCAGCAGCCTGCAAAGTTATCCTAATACGATGCATTAGTCGCATTTAACATTTGAGAGGTTTTGCAGGATTATTATTGCATTTCACATCGCACGGTGTTGCAATATTTCTTTAATGCAAGGCGATCACTGCATTTAACATTGCAGCAGCCTGAAAAGACATCCTAATGCGATGCATTTGTTGCATTTAACATTTGAGAGGTTTTGCAAAATTATTGCAATTAATTTAATGCATTTAACACCCACTGTGGGTCGCTCGATGACTTTAATGCAAGGCCATCACTGCATTTAACATTGCAGCAGCCTGCAAAGTTATCCTAATATGATGCATTAGTCCCGTTTAACATTTGAGAGGTTTTGCAGGATTATTATTGCATTTCACATCGCAGGGTGTTGCAATATTTCTTTAATGCAAGGCGATCACTGCATTTAACATTGCAGCAGCCTGAAAAGTCATCCTAATGCGATGCATTTGTTGCATTTAACATTTGAGAGGTTTTGCAAAATTATTGCAATTAATTTAATGCATTTAACACCCACTGTGGGTCGCTAGATGACTTTAATGCAAGGCCATCACTGCATTTAACATTGCAGTAGGCTGCAAAGTTATCCTAATACGATGCATTAGTCACGTTTAACATTTGAGAGGTTTTGCAGGATTATTATTGCATTTCACATCGCAGGGTGTTGCAATATTTCTTTAATGCAAGGCGATCACTGCATTTAACATTGCAGCAGCCTGAAAAGTCATCCTAATGCGATGCCGGGGGTAGTAAATACAATAATAATACTATAGTAATAATAATTTATATTATTAATAATAAGAATAAATCAAAGATTGATTGATTGATCGATCGGTGGGTGGGTGGGTGGATGGATGTCAGGAATTTGAGAGATTTTGCATGATTATTACAATGATTTTAATGCGTTTAATACCCCAGAACAGCTGCAATTTTGCTTTAATGCAAGGCCTGCGCTGCATTTAACATTGCAGGAGCCTAATTGCATTTAACATTTGAGAGGATTTGCAAAATTATTGCAATTAATTTTATTGCATTTAACATCCCAGGGGTTGCAATATTGCTTTAATGCAACGCCAGCGCTGCATTTAACAATGCAGCAGCCTGCAAAGTTATCCTAATACGATGCATTAGTCGCATTTAACATTTGAGAGGTTTTGCAGGATTATTATTGCATTTCACATCGCACGGTGTTGCAATATTTCTTTAATGCAAGGCGATCACTGCATTTAACATTGCAGCAGCCTGAAAAGTCATCCTAATGCGATGCATTTGTTGCATTTAACATTTGAGAGGTTTTGCAAAATTATTGCAATTAATTTAATGCATTTAACACCCACTGTGGGTCGCTAGATGACTTTAATGCAAGGCCATCACTGCATTTAACATTGCAGCAGCCTGCAAAGTTATCCTAATACGATGCATTAGTCCCGTTTAACATTTGAGTGATTTTGCAGGATTATTATTGCATTTCACATCGCAGGGTGTTGCAATATTTCTTTAATGCAAGGCGATCACTGCATTTAACATTGCAGCAGCCTGAAAAGTCATCCTAATGCGATGCATTTGTTGCATTTAATATTTGAGAGGTTTTGCAAAATTATTGCAATTAATTTAATGCATATAACATCCATTGGGGGGTCGCTAGATGACTTTAATGCAAGGCCATCACTGCATTTAACATTGCAGTAGCCTGCAAAGTTATCCTAATACGATGCATTAGTCACGTTTAACAGTTGAGAGGTTTTGCAGGATTATTATTGCATTTCACATCGCAGGGTGTTGCAATATTTCTTTAATGCAAGGCGATCACTGCATTTAACATTGCAGCAGCCTGAAAAGTCATCCTAATGCGATGCATTTGTTGCATTTAACATTTGAGAGGTTTTGCAATATTATTGCAATTAATTTAATGCATTTAACACCCACTGTGGGTCGCTAGATGACTTTAATGCAAGGCCATCACTGCATTTAACATTGCAGTAGGCTGCAAAGTTATCCTAATACGATGCATTAGTCACGTTTAACATTTGAGAGGTTTTGCAGGATTATTATTGCATTTCACATCGCAGGGTGTTGCAATATTTCTTTAATGCAAGGCGATCACTGCATTTAACATTGCAGCAGCCTGAAAAGTCATCCTAATGCGATGCCGGGGGTAGTAAATACAATAATAATACTATAGTAATAATAATTTATATTATTAATAATAAGAATAAATCAAAGATTGATTGATTGATCGATCGGTGGGTGGGTGGGTGGATGGATGTCAGGAATTTGAGAGATTTTGCATGATTATTACAATGATTTTAATGCGTTTAATACCCCAGAACAGCTGCAATTTTGCTTTAATGCAAGGCCTGCGCTGCATTTAACATTGCAGGAGCCTAATTGCATTTAACATTTGAGAGGATTTGCAAAATTATTGCAATTAATTTTATTGCATTTAACATCCCAGGGGTTGCAATATTGCTTTAATGCAACGCCAGCGCTGCATTTAACAATGCAGCAGCCTGCAAAGTTATCCTAATACGATGCATTAGTCGCATTTAACATTTGAGAGGTTTTGCAGGATTATTATTGCATTTCACATCGCACGGTGTTGCAATATTTCTTTAATGCAAGGCGATCACTGCATTTAACATTGCAGCAGCCTGAAAAGACATCCTAATGCGATGCATTTGTTGCATTTAACATTTGAGAGGTTTTGCAAAATTATTGCAATTAATTTAATGCATTTAACACCCACTGTGGGTCGCTCGATGACTTTAATGCAAGGCCATCACTGCATTTAACATTGCAGCAGCCTGCAAAGTTATCCTAATATGATGCATTAGTCCCGTTTAACATTTGAGAGGTTTTGCAGGATTATTATTGCATTTCACATCGCAGGGTGTTGCAATATTTCTTTAATGCAAGGCGATCACTGCATTTAACATTGCAGCAGCCTGAAAAGTCATCCTAATGCGATGCATTTGTTGCATTTAACATTTGAGAGGTTTTGCAAAATTATTGCAATTAATTTAATGCATTTAACACCCACTGTGGGTCGCTAGATGACTTTAATGCAAGGCCATCACTGCATTTAACATTGCAGTAGGCTGCAAAGTTATCCTAATACGATGCATTAGTCACGTTTAACATTTGAGAGGTTTTGCAGGATTATTATTGCATTTCACATCGCAGGGTGTTGCAATATTTCTTTAATGCAAGGCGATCACTGCATTTAACATTGCAGCAGCCTGAAAAGTCATCCTAATGCGATGCCGGGGGTAGTAAATACAATAATAATACTATAGTAATAATAATTTATATTATTAATAATAAGAATAAATCAAAGATTGATTGATTGATCGATCGGTGGGTGGGTGGGTGGATGGATGTCAGGAATTTGAGAGATTTTGCATGATTATTACAATGATTTTAATGCGTTTAATACCCCAGAACAGCTGCAATTTTGCTTTAATGCAAGGCCTGCGCTGCATTTAACATTGCAGGAGCCTAATTGCATTTAACATTTGAGAGGATTTGCAAAATTATTGCAATTAATTTTATTGCATTTAACATCCCAGGGGTTGCAATATTGCTTTAATGCAACGCCAGCGCTGCATTTAACAATGCAGCAGCCTGCAAAGTTATCCTAATACGATGCATTAGTCGCATTTAACATTTGAGAGGTTTTGCAGGATTATTATTGCATTTCACATCGCACGGTGTTGCAATATTTCTTTAATGCAAGGCGATCACTGCATTTAACATTGCAGCAGCCTGAAAAGTCATCCTAATGCGATGCATTTGTTGCATTTAACATTTGAGAGGTTTTGCAAAATTATTGCAATTAATTTAATGCATTTAACACCCACTGTGGGTCGCTAGATGACTTTAATGCAAGGCCATCACTGCATTTAACATTGCAGCAGCCTGCAAAGTTATCCTAATACGATGCATTAGTCCCGTTTAACATTTGAGTGATTTTGCAGGATTATTATTGCATTTCACATCGCAGGGTGTTGCAATATTTCTTTAATGCAAGGCGATCACTGCATTTAACATTGCAGCAGCCTGAAAAGTCATCCTAATGCGATGCATTTGTTGCATTTAATATTTGAGAGGTTTTGCAAAATTATTGCAATTAATTTAATGCATATAACATCCATTGGGGGGTCGCTAGATGACTTTAATGCAAGGCCATCACTGCATTTAACATTGCAGTAGCCTGCAAAGTTATCCTAATACGATGCATTAGTCACATTTAACAGTTGAGAGGTTTTGCAGGATTATTATTGCATTTCACATCGCAGGGTGTTGCAATATTTCTTTAATGCAAGGCGATCACTGCATTTAACATTGCACCAGCCTGAAAAGTCATCCTAATGCGATGCATTTGTTGCATTTAACATTTGAGAGGTTTTGCAATATTATTGCAATTAATTTAATGCATTTAACACCCACTGTGGGTCGCTAGATGACTTTAATGCAAGGCCATCACTGCATTTAACATTGCAGTAGGCTGCAAAGTTATCCTAATACGATGCATTAGTCACGTTTAACATTTGAGAGGTTTTGCAGGATTATTATTGCATTTCACATCGCAGGGTGTTGCAATATTTCTTTAATGCAAGGCGATCACTGCATTTAACATTGCAGCAGCCTGAAAAGTCATCCTAATGCGATGCCGGGGGTAGTAAATACAATAATAATACTATAGTAATAATTTATATTATTAATAATAAGAATAAATCAAAGATTGATTGATTGATCAATCGGTGGGTGGGTGGGTGGATGGATGTCAGGAATTTGAGAGATTTTGCATGATTATTACAATGATTTTAATGCGTTTAATACCCCAGAACAGCTGCAATTTTGCTTTAATGCAAGGCCTGCGCTGCATTTAACATTGCAGGAGCCTAATTGCATTTAACATTTGAGAGGATTTGCAAAATTATTGCAATTAATTTTATTGCATTTAACATCCCAGGGGTTGCAATATTGCTTTAATGCAACGCCAGCGCTGCATTTAACAATGCAGCAGCCTGCAAAGTTATCCTAATATGATGCATTAGTCCCGTTTAACATTTGAGAGGTTTGGCAGGATTATTATTGCATTTCACATCGCAGGGTGTTGCAATATTTCTTTAATGCAAGGCGATCACTGCATTTAACATTGCAACAGCCTGAAAAGTCATCCTAATGCGATGCATTTGTTGCATTTAACATTTGAGAGGTTTTGCAAAATTATTGCAATTAATTTAATGCATATAACATCCATTGGGGTCGCTAGATGACTTTAATGCAAGGCCATCACTGCATTTAACATTGCAGTAGCCTGCACAGTTATCCTAATACGATGCATTAGTCACGTTTAACATTTGAGAGGTTTTGCAGGATTATTATTGCATTTCACATCGCAGGGTGTTGCAATATTTCTTTAATGCAAGGCGATCACTGCATTTAACATTGCAGCAGCCTGAAAAGTCATCCTAATGCGATGCCGGGGGTAGTAAATACAATAATAATACTATAGTAATAATAATTTATATTATTAATAATAAGAATAAATCAAAGATTGATTGATTGATTGATCGATCGGTGGGTGGGTGGATGGATGTCAGGAATTTGAGAGATTTTGCATGATTATTACAATGATTTTAATGCGTTTAATACCCCAGAACAGCTGCAATTTTGCTTTAATGCAAGGCCTGCGCTGCATTTAACATTGCAGGAGCCTAATTGCATTTAACATTTGAGAGGATTTGCAAAATTATTGCAATTAATTTTATTGCATTTAACATCCCAGGGGATGCAATATTGCTTTAATGCAATGCCAGCGCTGCATTTAACAATGCAGCAGCCTGCAAAGTTATCCTAATACGATGCATTAGTCGCATTTAACATTTGAGAGGTTTTGTAGGATTATTATTGCATTTCACATCGCAGGGTGTTGCAATATTTCTTTAATGCAAGGCGATCACTGCATTTAACATTGCAGCAGCCTGAAAAGTCATCCTAATGCGATGCATTTGTTGCATTTAACATTTGAGAGGTTTTGCAAAATTATTGCAATTAATTTAATGCATTTAACACCCACTGTGGGTCGCTAAATAACTTTAATGCAAGGCCATCACTGCATTTAACATTGCAGCAGCCTGCAAAGTTATCCTAATACGATGCATTAGTCCCGTTTAACATTTGAGAGGTTTTGCAGGATTATTATTGCATTTCACATCGCAGGGTGTTGCAATATTACTTTAATGCAAGGCGATCACTGCATTTAACATTGCAGCAGCCTGAAAAGTCATCCTAATGCGATGCATTTGTTGCATTTAACATTTGAGAGGTTTTGCAAAATTATTGCAATTAATTTAATGCATATAACATCCATTGGGGGTCGCTAGATGACTTTAATGCAAGGCCATCACTGCATTTAACATTGCAGTAGCCTGCAAAGTTATCCTAATACGATGCATTAGTCACGTTTAACATTTGAGAGGTTTTGCAGGATTATTATTGCATTTCACATCGCAGGGTGTTGCAATATTTCTTTAATGCAAGGCGATCACTGCATTTAACATTGCAGCAGCCTGAAAAGTCATCCTAATGCGATGCCGGGGGTAGTAAATACAATAATAATACTATAGTAATAATAATTTATATTATTAATAATAAGAATAAATCAAAGATTGATTGATTGATCGATCGGTGGGTGGGTGGGTGGATGGATGTCAGGAATTTGAGAGATTTTGCATGATTATTACAATGATTTTAATGCGTTTAATACCCCAGAACAGCTGCAATTTTGCTTTAATGCAAGGCCTGCGCTGCATTTAACATTGCAGGAGCCTAATTGCATTTAACATTTGAGAGGATTTGCAAAATTATTGCAATTAATTTTATTGCATTTAACATCCCAGGGGATGCAATATTGCTTTAATGCAATGCCAGCGCTGCATTTAACAATGCAGCAGCCTGCAAAGTTATCCTAATACGATGCATTAGTCGCATTTAACATTTGAGAGGTTTTGTAGGATTATTATTGCATTTCACATCGCAGGGTGTTGCAATATTTCTTTAATGCAAGGCGATCACTGCATTTAACATTGCAGCAGCCTGAAAAGTCATCCTAATGCGATGCATTTGTTGCATTTAACATTTGAGAGGTTTTGCAAAATTATTGCAATTAATTTAATGCATTTAACACCCACTGTGGGTCGCTAAATAACTTTAATGCAAGGCCATCACTGCATTTAACATTGCAGCAGCCTGCAAAGTTATCCTAATACGATGCATTAGTCCCGTTTAACATTTGAGAGGTTTTGCAGGATTATTATTGCATTTCACATCGCAGGGTGTTGCAATATTACTTTAATGCAAGGCGATCACTGCATTTAACATTGCAGCAGCCTGAAAAGTCATCCTAATGCGATGCATTTGTTGCATTTAACATTTGAGAGGTTTTGCAAAATTATTGCAATTAATTTAATGCATATAACATCCATTGGGGGTCGCTAGATGACTTTAATGCAAGGCCATCACTGCATTTAACATTGCAGTAGCCTGCAAAGTTATCCTAATACGATGCATTAGTCACGTTTAACATTTGAGAGGTTTTGCAGGATTATTATTGCATTTCACATCGCAGGGTGTTGCAATATTTCTTTAATGCAAGGCGATCACTGCATTTAACATTGCAGCAGCCTGAAAAGTCATCCTAATGCGATGCCGGGGGTAGTAAATACAATAATAATACTATAGTAATAATAATTTATATTATTAATAATAAGAATAAATCAAAGATTGATTGATTGATCGATCGGTGGGTGGGTGGGTGGATGGATGTCAGGAATTTGAGAGATTTTGCATGATTATTACAATGATTTTAATGCGTTTAATACCCCAGAACAGCTGCAATTTTGCTTTAATGCAAGGCCTGCGCTGCATTTAACATTGCAGGAGCCTAATTGCATTTAACATTTGAGAGGATTTGCAAAATTATTGCAATTAATTTTATTGCATTTAACATCCCAGGGGTTGCAATATTGCTTTAATGCAACGCCAGCGCTGCATTTAACAATGCAGCAGCCTGCAAAGTTATCCTAATACGATGCATTAGTCGCATTTAACATTTGAGAGGTTTTGCAGGATCATTATTGCATTTCACATCGCACGGTGTTGCAATATTTCTTTAATGCAAGGCGATCACTGCATTTAACATTGCAGCAGCCTGAAAAGTCATCCTAATGCGATGCATTTGTTGCATTTAACATTTGAGAGGTTTTGCAAATTATTGCAATTAATTTAATGCATTTAACACCCACTGTGGGTCGCTAGATGACTTTAATGCAAGGCCATCACTGCATTTAACATTGCAGCAGCCTGCAAAGTTATCCTAATACGATGCATTAGTCCCGTTTAACATTTGAGTGATTTTGCAGGATTATTATTGCATTTCACATCGCAGGGTGTTGCAATATTTCTTTAATGCAAGGCGATCACTGCACTTAACATTGCAGCAGCCTGAAAAGTCATGCTAATGCGATGCATTTGTTGCATTTAACATTTGAGAGGTTTTGCAAAATTATTGCAATTAATTTAATGCATATAACATCCATTGGGGGTCGCTAGATGACCTTAATGCAAGGCCATCACTGCATTTAACATTGCAGTAGCCTGCAAAGTTATCCTAATACGATGCATTAGTCACGTTAACATTTGAGAGGTTTTGCAGGATTATTATTGCATTTCACATCGCAGGGTGTTGCAATATTTCTTTAATGCAAGGCGATCACTGCATTTAACATTGCAGCAGCCTGAAAAGTCATCCTAATGCGATGCCGGGGGTAGTAAATACAATAATAATACTATAGTAATAATAATTTATATTATTAATAATAAGAATAAATCAAAGATTGATTGATTGATCGATCGGTGGGTGGGTGGATGGATGTCAGGAATTTGAGAGATTTTGCATGATTATTACAATGATTTTAATGCGTTTAATACCCCAGAACAGCTGCAATTTTGCTTTAATGCAAGGCCTGCGCTGCATTTAACATTGCAGGAGCCTAATTGCATTTAACATTTGAGAGGATTTGCAAAATTATTGCAATTAATTTTATTGCATTTAACATCCCAGGGGGTTGCAATATTGCTTTAATGCAACGCCAGCGCTGCATTTAACAATGCAGCAGCCTGCAAAGTTATCCTAATACGATGCATTAGTCGCATTTAACATTTGAGAGGTTTTGCAGGATTATTATTGCATTTCACATCGCAGGGTGTTGCAATATTTCTTTAATGCAAGGCGATCACTGCATTTAACATTGCAGCAGCCTGAAAAGTCATCCTAATGCGATGCATTTGTTGCATTTAACATTTGAGAGGTTTTGCAAAATTATTGCAATTAATTTAATGCATTTAACACCCACTGTGGGTCGCTAGATGACTTTAATGCAAGGCCATCACTGCATTTAACATTGCAGCAGCCTGCAAAGTTATCCTAATACGATGCATTAGTCCCGTTTAACATTTGAGAGGTTTTGCAGGATTATTATTGCATTTCACACCGCAGGGTGTTGCAATATTTCTTTAATGCAAGGCGATCACTGCATTTAACATTGCAGCAGCCTGAAAAGTCATCCTAATGCGATGCATTTGTTGCATTTAACATTTGAGAGGTTTTGCAAAATTATTGCAATTAATTTAATGCATTTAACACCCACTGTGGGTCGCTAGATGACTTTAATGCAAGGCCATCACTGCATTTAACATTGCAGTAGGCTGCAAAGTTATCCTAATACGATGCATTAGTCACGTTTAACATTTGAGAGGTTTTGCAGGATTATTATTGCATTTCACATCGCAGGGTGTTGCAATATTTCTTTAATGCAAGGCGATCACTGCATTTAACATTGCAGCAGCCTGAAAAGTCATCCTAATGCGATGCCGGGGGTAGTAAATACAATAATAATACTATAGTAATAATAATTTATATTATTAATAATAAGAATAAATCAAAGATTGATTGATTGATCGATCGGTGGGTGGGTGGGTGGATGGATGTCAGGAATTTGAGAGATTTTGCATGATTATTACAATGATTTTAATGCGTTTAATACCCCAGAACAGCTGCAATTTTGCTTTAATGCAAGGCCTGCGCTGCATTTAACATTGCAGGAGCCTAATTGCATTTAACATTTGAGAGGATTTGCAAAATTATTGCAATTAATTTTATTGCATTTAACATCCCAGGGGTTGCAATATTGCTTTAATGCAACGCCAGCGCTGCATTTAACAATGCAGCAGCCTGCAAAGTTATCCTAATACGATGCATTAGTCGCATTTAACATTTGAGAGGTTTTGCAGGATTATTATTGCATTTCACATCGCACGGTGTTGCAATATTTCTTTAATGCAAGGCGATCACTGCATTTAACATTGCAGCAGCCTGAAAAGTCATCCTAATGCGATGCATTTGTTGCATTTAACATTTGAGAGGTTTTGCAAAATTATTGCAATTAATTTAATGCATTTAACACCCACTGTGGGTCGCTAGATGACTTTAATGCAAGGCCATCACTGCATTTAACATTGCAGCAGCCTGCAAAGTTATCCTAATACGATGCATTAGTCCCGTTTAACATTTGAGTGATTTTGCAGGATTATTATTGCATTTCACATCGCAGGGTGTTGCAATATTTCTTTAATGCAAGGCGATCACTGCATTTAACATTGCAGCAGCCTGAAAAGTCATCCTAATGCGATGCATTTGTTGCATTTAATATTTGAGAGGTTTTGCAAAATTATTGCAATTAATTTAATGCATATAACATCCATTGGGGGGTCGCTAGATGACTTTAATGCAAGGCCATCACTGCATTTAACATTGCAGTAGCCTGCAAAGTTATCCTAATACGATGCATTAGTCACGTTTAACAGTTGAGAGGTTTTGCAGGATTATTATTGCATTTCACATCGCAGGGTGTTGCAATATTTCTTTAATGCAAGGCGATCACTGCATTTAACATTGCAGCAGCCTGAAAAGTCATCCTAATGCGATGCATTTGTTGCATTTAACATTTGAGAGGTTTTGCAATATTATTGCAATTAATTTAATGCATTTAACACCCACTGTGGGTCGCTAGATGACTTTAATGCAAGGCCATCACTGCATTTAACATTGCAGTAGGCTGCAAAGTTATCCTAATACGATGCATTAGTCACGTTTAACATTTGAGAGGTTTTGCAGGATTATTATTGCATTTCACATCGCAGGGTGTTGCAATATTTCTTTAATGCAAGGCGATCACTGCATTTAACATTGCAGCAGCCTGAAAAGTCATCCTAATGCGATGCCGGGGGTAGTAAATACAATAATAATACTATAGTAATAATAATTTATATTATTAATAATAAGAATAAATCAAAGATTGATTGATTGATCGATCGGTGGGTGGGTGGGTGGATGGATGTCAGGAATTTGAGAGATTTTGCATGATTATTACAATGATTTTAATGCGTTTAATACCCCAGAACAGCTGCAATTTTGCTTTAATGCAAGGCCTGCGCTGCATTTAACATTGCAGGAGCCTAATTGCATTTAACATTTGAGAGGATTTGCAAAATTATTGCAATTAATTTTATTGCATTTAACATCCCAGGGGTTGCAATATTGCTTTAATGCAACGCCAGCGCTGCATTTAACAATGCAGCAGCCTGCAAAGTTATCCTAATACGATGCATTAGTCGCATTTAACATTTGAGAGGTTTTGCAGGATTATTATTGCATTTCACATCGCACGGTGTTGCAATATTTCTTTAATGCAAGGCGATCACTGCATTTAACATTGCAGCAGCCTGAAAAGACATCCTAATGCGATGCATTTGTTGCATTTAACATTTGAGAGGTTTTGCAAAATTATTGCAATTAATTTAATGCATTTAACACCCACTGTGGGTCGCTCGATGACTTTAATGCAAGGCCATCACTGCATTTAACATTGCAGCAGCCTGCAAAGTTATCCTAATATGATGCATTAGTCCCGTTTAACATTTGAGAGGTTTTGCAGGATTATTATTGCATTTCACATCGCAGGGTGTTGCAATATTTCTTTAATGCAAGGCGATCACTGCATTTAACATTGCAGCAGCCTGAAAAGTCATCCTAATGCGATGCATTTGTTGCATTTAACATTTGAGAGGTTTTGCAAAATTATTGCAATTAATTTAATGCATTTAACACCCACTGTGGGTCGCTAGATGACTTTAATGCAAGGCCATCACTGCATTTAACATTGCAGTAGGCTGCAAAGTTATCCTAATACGATGCATTAGTCACGTTTAACATTTGAGAGGTTTTGCAGGATTATTATTGCATTTCACATCGCAGGGTGTTGCAATATTTCTTTAATGCAAGGCGATCACTGCATTTAACATTGCAGCAGCCTGAAAAGTCATCCTAATGCGATGCCGGGGGTAGTAAATACAATAATAATACTATAGTAATAATAATTTATATTATTAATAATAAGAATAAATCAAAGATTGATTGATTGATCGATCGGTGGGTGGGTGGGTGGATGGATGTCAGGAATTTGAGAGATTTTGCATGATTATTACAATGATTTTAATGCGTTTAATACCCCAGAACAGCTGCAATTTTGCTTTAATGCAAGGCCTGCGCTGCATTTAACATTGCAGGAGCCTAATTGCATTTAACATTTGAGAGGATTTGCAAAATTATTGCAATTAATTTTATTGCATTTAACATCCCAGGGGTTGCAATATTGCTTTAATGCAACGCCAGCGCTGCATTTAACAATGCAGCAGCCTGCAAAGTTATCCTAATACGATGCATTAGTCGCATTTAACATTTGAGAGGTTTTGCAGGATTATTATTGCATTTCACATCGCACGGTGTTGCAATATTTCTTTAATGCAAGGCGATCACTGCATTTAACATTGCAGCAGCCTGAAAAGTCATCCTAATGCGATGCATTTGTTGCATTTAACATTTGAGAGGTTTTGCAAAATTATTGCAATTAATTTAATGCATTTAACACCCACTGTGGGTCGCTAGATGACTTTAATGCAAGGCCATCACTGCATTTAACATTGCAGCAGCCTGCAAAGTTATCCTAATACGATGCATTAGTCCCGTTTAACATTTGAGTGATTTTGCAGGATTATTATTGCATTTCACATCGCAGGGTGTTGCAATATTTCTTTAATGCAAGGCGATCACTGCATTTAACATTGCAGCAGCCTGAAAAGTCATCCTAATGCGATGCATTTGTTGCATTTAATATTTGAGAGGTTTTGCAAAATTATTGCAATTAATTTAATGCATATAACATCCATTGGGGGGTCGCTAGATGACTTTAATGCAAGGCCATCACTGCATTTAACATTGCAGTAGCCTGCAAAGTTATCCTAATACGATGCATTAGTCACATTTAACAGTTGAGAGGTTTTGCAGGATTATTATTGCATTTCACATCGCAGGGTGTTGCAATATTTCTTTAATGCAAGGCGATCACTGCATTTAACATTGCACCAGCCTGAAAAGTCATCCTAATGCGATGCATTTGTTGCATTTAACATTTGAGAGGTTTTGCAATATTATTGCAATTAATTTAATGCATTTAACACCCACTGTGGGTCGCTAGATGACTTTAATGCAAGGCCATCACTGCATTTAACATTGCAGTAGGCTGCAAAGTTATCCTAATACGATGCATTAGTCACGTTTAACATTTGAGAGGTTTTGCAGGATTATTATTGCATTTCACATCGCAGGGTGTTGCAATATTTCTTTAATGCAAGGCGATCACTGCATTTAACATTGCAGCAGCCTGAAAAGTCATCCTAATGCGATGCCGGGGGTAGTAAATACAATAATAATACTATAGTAATAATTTATATTATTAATAATAAGAATAAATCAAAGATTGATTGATTGATCAATCGGTGGGTGGGTGGGTGGATGGATGTCAGGAATTTGAGAGATTTTGCATGATTATTACAATGATTTTAATGCGTTTAATACCCCAGAACAGCTGCAATTTTGCTTTAATGCAAGGCCTGCGCTGCATTTAACATTGCAGGAGCCTAATTGCATTTAACATTTGAGAGGATTTGCAAAATTATTGCAATTAATTTTATTGCATTTAACATCCCAGGGGTTGCAATATTGCTTTAATGCAACGCCAGCGCTGCATTTAACAATGCAGCAGCCTGCAAAGTTATCCTAATATGATGCATTAGTCCCGTTTAACATTTGAGAGGTTTGGCAGGATTATTATTGCATTTCACATCGCAGGGTGTTGCAATATTTCTTTAATGCAAGGCGATCACTGCATTTAACATTGCAGCAGCCTGAAAAGTCATCCTAATGCGATGCATTTGTTGCATTTAACATTTGAGAGGTTTTGCAAAATTATTGCAATTAATTTAATGCATATAACATCCATTGGGGTCGCTAGATGACTTTAATGCAAGGCCATCACTGCATTTAACATTGCAGTAGCCTGCACAGTTATCCTAATACGATGCATTAGTCACGTTTAACATTTGAGAGGTTTTGCAGGATTATTATTGCATTTCACATCGCAGGGTGTTGCAATATTTCTTTAATGCAAGGCGATCACTGCATTTAACATTGCAGCAGCCTGAAAAGTCATCCTAATGCGATGCCGGGGGTAGTAAATACAATAATAATACTATAGTAATAATAATTTATATTATTAATAATAAGAATAAATCAAAGATTGATTGATTGATTGATCGATCGGTGGGTGGGTGGATGGATGTCAGGAATTTGAGAGATTTTGCATGATTATTACAATGATTTTAATGCGTTTAATACCCCAGAACAGCTGCAATTTTGCTTTAATGCAAGGCCTGCGCTGCATTTAACATTGCAGGAGCCTAATTGCATTTAACATTTGAGAGGATTTGCAAAATTATTGCAATTAATTTTATTGCATTTAACATCCCAGGGGATGCAATATTGCTTTAATGCAATGCCAGCGCTGCATTTAACAATGCAGCAGCCTGCAAAGTTATCCTAATACGATGCATTAGTCGCATTTAACATTTGAGAGGTTTTGTAGGATTATTATTGCATTTCACATCGCAGGGTGTTGCAATATTTCTTTAATGCAAGGCGATCACTGCATTTAACATTGCAGCAGCCTGAAAAGTCATCCTAATGCGATGCATTTGTTGCATTTAACATTTGAGAGGTTTTGCAAAATTATTGCAATTAATTTAATGCATTTAACACCCACTGTGGGTCGCTAAATAACTTTAATGCAAGGCCATCACTGCATTTAACATTGCAGCAGCCTGCAAAGTTATCCTAATACGATGCATTAGTCCCGTTTAACATTTGAGAGGTTTTGCAGGATTATTATTGCATTTCACATCGCAGGGTGTTGCAATATTACTTTAATGCAAGGCGATCACTGCATTTAACATTGCAGCAGCCTGAAAAGTCATCCTAATGCGATGCATTTGTTGCATTTAACATTTGAGAGGTTTTGCAAAATTATTGCAATTAATTTAATGCATATAACATCCATTGGGGGTCGCTAGATGACTTTAATGCAAGGCCATCACTGCATTTAACATTGCAGTAGCCTGCAAAGTTATCCTAATACGATGCATTAGTCACGTTTAACATTTGAGAGGTTTTGCAGGATTATTATTGCATTTCACATCGCAGGGTGTTGCAATATTTCTTTAATGCAAGGCGATCACTGCATTTAACATTGCAGCAGCCTGAAAAGTCATCCTAATGCGATGCCGGGGGTAGTAAATACAATAATAATACTATAGTAATAATAATTTATATTATTAATAATAAGAATAAATCAAAGATTGATTGATTGATCGATCGGTGGGTGGGTGGGTGGATGGATGTCAGGAATTTGAGAGATTTTGCATGATTATTACAATGATTTTAATGCGTTTAATACCCCAGAACAGCTGCAATTTTGCTTTAATGCAAGGCCTGCGCTGCATTTAACATTGCAGGAGCCTAATTGCATTTAACATTTGAGAGGATTTGCAAAATTATTGCAATTAATTTTATTGCATTTAACATCCCAGGGGTTGCAATATTGCTTTAATGCAACGCCAGCGCTGCATTTAACAATGCAGCAGCCTGCAAAGTTATCCTAATACGATGCATTAGTCGCATTTAACATTTGAGAGGTTTTGCAGGATCATTATTGCATTTCACATCGCACGGTGTTGCAATATTTCTTTAATGCAAGGCGATCACTGCATTTAACATTGCAGCAGCCTGAAAAGTCATCCTAATGCGATGCATTTGTTGCATTTAACATTTGAGAGGTTTTGCAAATTATTGCAATTAATTTAATGCATTTAACACCCACTGTGGGTCGCTAGATGACTTTAATGCAAGGCCATCACTGCATTTAACATTGCAGCAGCCTGCAAAGTTATCCTAATACGATGCATTAGTCCCGTTTAACATTTGAGTGATTTTGCAGGATTATTATTGCATTTCACATCGCAGGGTGTTGCAATATTTCTTTAATGCAAGGCGATCACTGCACTTAACATTGCAGCAGCCTGAAAAGTCATGCTAATGCGATGCATTTGTTGCATTTAACATTTGAGAGGTTTTGCAAAATTATTGCAATTAATTTAATGCATATAACATCCATTGGGGGTCGCTAGATGACCTTAATGCAAGGCCATCACTGCATTTAACATTGCAGTAGCCTGCAAAGTTATCCTAATACGATGCATTAGTCACGTTAACATTTGAGAGGTTTTGCAGGATTATTATTGCATTTCACATCGCAGGGTGTTGCAATATTTCTTTAATGCAAGGCGATCACTGCATTTAACATTGCAGCAGCCTGAAAAGTCATCCTAATGCGATGCCGGGGGTAGTAAATACAATAATAATACTATAGTAATAATAATTTATATTATTAATAATAAGAATAAATCAAAGATTGATTGATTGATCGATCGGTGGGTGGGTGGATGGATGTCAGGAATTTGAGAGATTTTGCATGATTATTACAATGATTTTAATGCGTTTAATACCCCAGAACAGCTGCAATTTTGCTTTAATGCAAGGCCTGCGCTGCATTTAACATTGCAGGAGCCTAATTGCATTTAACATTTGAGAGGATTTGCAAAATTATTGCAATTAATTTTATTGCATTTAACATCCCAGGGGGTTGCAATATTGCTTTAATGCAACGCCAGCGCTGCATTTAACAATGCAGCAGCCTGCAAAGTTATCCTAATACGATGCATTAGTCGCATTTAACATTTGAGAGGTTTTGCAGGATTATTATTGCATTTCACATCGCAGGGTGTTGCAATATTTCTTTAATGCAAGGCGATCACTGCATTTAACATTGCAGCAGCCTGAAAAGTCATCCTAATGCGATGCATTTGTTGCATTTAACATTTGAGAGGTTTTGCAAAATTATTGCAATTAATTTAATGCATTTAACACCCACTGTGGGTCGCTAGATGACTTTAATGCAAGGCCATCACTGCATTTAACATTGCAGCAGCCTGCAAAGTTATCCTAATACGATGCATTAGTCCCGTTTAACATTTGAGAGGTTTTGCAGGATTATTATTGCATTTCACACCGCAGGGTGTTGCAATATTTCTTTAATGCAAGGCGATCACTGCACTTAACATTGCAGCAGCCTGAAAAGTCATGCTAATGCGATGCATTTGTTGCATTTAACATTTGAGAGGTTTTGCAAAATTATTGCAATTAATTTAATGCATATAACATCCATTGGGGGTCGCTAGATGACTTTAATGCAAGGCCATCACTGCATTTAACATTGCAGTAGCCTGCAAAGTTATCCTAATACGATGCATTAGTCACGTTAACATTTGAGAGGTTTTGCAGGATTATTATTGCATTTCACATCGCAGGGTGTTGCAATATTTCTTTAATGCAAGGCGATCACTGCATTTAACATTGCAGCAGCCTGAAAAGTCATCCTAATGCGATGCCGGGGGTAGTAAATACAATAATAATACTATAGTAATAATAATTTATATTATTAATAATAAGAATAAATCAAAGATTGATTGATTGATCGATCGGTGGGTGGGTGGATGGATGTCAGGAATTTGAGAGATTTTGCATGATTATTACAATGATTTTAATGCATTTAATACCCCAGAACAGCTGCAATTTTGCTTTAATGCAAGGCCTGCGCTGCATTTAACATTGCAGGAGCCTAATTGCATTTAACATTTGAGAGGATTTGCAAAATTATTGCAATTAATTTTATTGCATTTAACATCCCAGGGGGTTGCAATATTGCTTTAATGCAACGCCAGCGCTGCATTTAACAATGCAGCAGCCTGCAAAGTTATCCTAATACGATGCATTAGTCGCATTTAACATTTGAGAGGTTTTGCAGGATTATTATTGCATTTCACATCGCAGGGTGTTGCAATATTTCTTTAATGCAAGGCGATCACTGCATTTAACATTGCAGCAGCCTGAAAAGTCATCCTAATGCGATGCATTTGTTGCATTTAACATTTGAGAGGTTTTGCAAAATTATTGCAATTAATTTAATGCATTTAACACCCACTGTGGGTCGCTAGATGACTTTAATGCAAGGCCATCACTGCATTTAACATTGCAGCAGCCTGCAAAGTTATCCTAATACGATGCATTAGTCCCGTTTAACATTTGAGAGGTTTTGCAGGATTATTATTGCATTTCACACCGCAGGGTGTTGCAATATTTCTTTAATGCAAGGCGATCACTGCACTTAACATTGCAGCAGCCTGAAAAGTCATGCTAATGCGATGCATTTGTTGCATTTAACATTTGAGAGGTTTTGCAAAATTATTGCAATTAATTTAATGCATATAACATCCATTGGGGGTCGCTAGATGACTTTAATGCAAGGCCATCACTGCATTTAACATTGCAGTAGCCTGCAAAGTTATCCTAATACGATGCATTAGTCACGTTAACATTTGAGAGGTTTTGCAGGATTATTATTGCATTTCACATCGCAGGGTGTTGCAATATTTCTTTAATGCAAGGCGATCACTGCATTTAACATTGCAGCAGCCTGAAAAGTCATCCTAATGCGATGCCGGGGGTAGTAAATACAATAATAATACTATAGTAATAATAATTTATATTATTAATAATAAGAATAAATCAAAGATTGATTGATTGATCGATCGGTGGGTGGGTGGATGGATGTCAGGAATTTGAGAGATTTTGCATGATTATTACAATGATTTTAATGCGTTTAATACCCCAGAACAGCTGCAATTTTGCTTTAATGCAAGGCCTGCGCTGCATTTAACATTGCAGGAGCCTAATTGCATTTAACATTTGAGAGGATTTGCAAAATTATTGCAATTAATTTTATTGCATTTAACATCCCAGGGGGTTGCAATATTGCTTTAATGCAACGCCAGCGCTGCATTTAACAATGCAGCAGCCTGCAAAGTTATCCTAATACGATGCATTAGTCGCATTTAACATTTGAGAGGTTTTGCAGGATTATTATTGCATTTCACATCGCAGGGTGTTGCAATATTTCTTTAATGCAAGGCGATCACTGCATTTAACATTGCAGCAGCCTGAAAAGTCATCCTAATGCGATGCATTTGTTGCATTTAACATTTGAGAGGTTTTGCAAAATTATTGCAATTAATTTAACGCATTTAACACCCACTGTGGGTCGCTAGATGACTTTAATGCAAGGCCATCACTGCATTTAACATTGCAGCAGCCTGCAAAGTTATCCTAATACGATGCATTAGTCCCGTTTAACATTTGAGAGGTTTTGCAGGATTATTATTGCATTTCACATCGCAGGGTGTTGCAATATTTCTTTAATGCAAGGCGATCACTGCACTTAACATTGCAGCAGCCTGAAAAGTCA
Organism: Rhinoraja longicauda; assembly: GCF_053455715.1. Lineage (NCBI taxonomy): Eukaryota > Metazoa > Chordata > Chondrichthyes > Rajiformes > Arhynchobatidae > Rhinoraja > Rhinoraja longicauda. The sequence continues at coordinate 28,399 of NW_027601505.1, read as the reverse complement.
TGCTAATGCGATGCATTTGTTGCATTTAACATTTGAGAGGTTTTGCAAAATTATTGCAATTAATTTAATGCATATAACATCCATTGGGGGTCGCTAGATGACTTTAATGCAAGGCCATCACTGCATTTAACATTGCAGTAGCCTGCAAAGTTATCCTAATACGATGCATTAGTCACGTTAACATTTGAGAGGTTTTGCAGGATTATTATTGCATTTCACATCGCAGGGTGTTGCAATATTTCTTTAATGCAAGGCGATCACTGCATTTAACATTGCAGCAGCCTGAAAAGTCATCCTAATGCGATGCCGGGGGTAGTAAATACAATAATAATACTATAGTAATAATAATTTATATTATTAATAATAAGAATAAATCAAAGATTGATTGATTGATCGATCGGTGGGTGGGTGGGTGGATGGATGTCAGGAATTTGAGAGATTTTGCATGATTATTACAATGATTTTAATGCGTTTAATACCCCAGAACAGCTGCAATTTTTCTTTAATGCAAGGCCTGCGCTGCATTTAACATTGCAGGAGCCTAATTGCATTTAACATTTGAGAGGATTTGCAAAATTATTGCAATTAATTTTATTGCATTTAACATCCCAGGGGGTTGCAATATTGCTTTAATGCAACGCCAGCGCTGCATTTAACAATGCAGCAGCCTGCAAAGTTATCCTAATACGATGCATTAGTCGCATTTAACATTTGAGAGGTTTTGCAGGATTATTATTGCATTTCACATCGCAGGGTGTTGCAATATTTCTTTAATGCAAGGCGATCACTGCATTTAACATTGCAGCAGCCTGAAAAGTCATCCTAATGCGATGCATTTGTTGCATTTAACATTTGAGAGGTTTTGCAAAATTATTGCAATTAATTTAATGCATTTAACACCCACTGTGGGTCGCTAGATGACTTTAATGCAAGGCCATCACTGCATTTAACATTGCAGCAGCCTGCAAAGTTATCCTAATACGATGCATTAGTCCCGTTTAACATTTGAGAGGTTTTGCAGGATTATTATTGCATTTCACATCGCAGGGTGTTGCAATATTTCTTTAATGCAAGGCGATCACTGCATTTAACATTGCAGCAGCCTGAAAAGTCATCCTAATGCGATGCCGGGGGTAGTAAATACAATAATAATACTATAGTAATAATAATTTATATTATTAATAATAAGAATAAATCAAAGATTGATTGATTGATCGATCGGTGGGTGGGTGGGTGGATGGATGTCAGGAATTTGAGAGATTTTGCATGATTATTACAATGATTTTAATGCGTTTAATACCCCAGAACAGCTGCAATTTTGCTTTAATGCAAGGCCTGCGCTGCATTTAACATTGCAGGAGCCTAATTGCATTTAACATTTGAGAGGATTTGCAAAATTATAGCAATTAATTTTATTGCATTTAACATCCCAGGGGGTTGCAATATTGCTTTAATGCAACGCCAGCGCTGCATTTAACAATGCAGCAGCCTGCAAAGTTATCCTAATACGATGCATTAGTCGCATTTAACATTTGAGAGGTTTTGCAGGATTATTATTGCATTTCACATCGCAGGGTGTTGCAATATTTCTTTAATGCAAGGCGATCACTGCATTTAACATTGCAGCAGCCTGAAAAGTCATCCTAATGCGATGCATTTGTTGCATTTAACATTTGAGAGGTTTTGCAAAATTATTGCAATTAATTTAATGCATTTAACACCCACTGTGGGTCGCTAGATGACTTTAATGCAAGGCCATCACTGCATTTAACATTGCAGCAGCCTGCAAAGTTATCCTAATACGATGCATTAGTCCCGTTTAACATTTGAGAGGTTTTGCAGGATTATTATTGCATTTCACATCGCAGGGTGTTGCAATATTTCTTTAATGCAAGGCGATCACTGCATTTAACATTGCAGCAGCCTGAAAAGTCATCCTAATGCGATGCATTTGTTGCATTTAACATTTGAGAGGTTTTGCAAAATTATTGCAATTAATTTAATGCATTTAACACCCACTGTGGGTCGCTAGATGACTTTAATGCAAGGCCATCACTGCATTTAACATTGCAGCAGCCTGCAAAGTTATCCTAATACGATGCATTAGTCCCGTTTAACATTTGAGAGGTTTTGCAGGATTATTATTGCATTTCACATCGCAGGGTGTTGCAATATTTCTTTAATGCAAGGCGATCACTGCACTTAACATTGCAGCAGCCTGAAAAGTCATGCTAATGCGATGCATTTGTTGCATTTAACATTTGAGAGGTTTTGCAAAATTATTGCAATTAATTTAATGCATATAACATCCATTGGGGGTCGCTAGATGACTTTAATGCAAGGCCATCACTGCATTTAACATTGCAGTAGCCTGCAAAGTTATCCTAATACGATGCATTAGTCACGTTAACATTTGAGAGGTTTTGCAGGATTATTATTGCATTTCACATCGCAGGGTGTTGCAATATTTCTTTAATGCAAGGCGATCACTGCATTTAACATTGCAGCAGCCTGAAAAGTCATCCTAATGCGATGCCGGGGGTAGTAAATACAATAATAATACTATAGTAATAATAATTTATATTATTAATAATAAGAATAAATCAAAGATTGATTGATCGATCGGTGGGTGGGTGGGTGGATGGATGTCAGGAATTTGAGAGATTTTGCATGATTATTACAATGATTTTAATGCGTTTAATACCCCAGAACAGCTGCAATTTTTCTTTAATGCAAGGCCTGCGCTGCATTTAACATTGCAGGAGCCTAATTGCATTTAACATTTGAGAGGATTTGCAAAATTATTGCAATTAATTTTATTGCATTTAACATCCCAGGGGGTTGCAATATTGCTTTAATGCAACGCCAGCGCTGCATTTAACAATGCAGCAGCCTGCAAAGTTATCCTAATACGATGCATTAGTCGCATTTAACATTTGAGAGGTTTTGCAGGATTATTATTGCATTTCACATCGCAGGGTGTTGCAATATTTCTTTAATGCAAGGCGATCACTGCATTTAACATTGCAGCAGCCTGAAAAGTCATCCTAATGCGATGCATTTGTTGCATTTAACATTTGAGAGGTTTTGCAAAATTATTGCAATTAATTTAATGCATTTAACACCCACTGTGGGTCGCTAGATGACTTTAATGCAAGGCCATCACTGCATTTAACATTGCAGCAGCCTGCAAAGTTATCCTAATACGATGCATTAGTCCCGTTTAACATTTGAGAGGTTTTGCAGGATTATTATTGCATTTCACATCGCAGGGTGTTGCAATATTTCTTTAATGCAAGGCGATCACTGCATTTAACATTGCAGCAGCCTGAAAAGTCATCCTAATGCGATGCCGGGGGTAGTAAATACAATAATAATACTATAGTAATAATAATTTATATTATTAATAATAAGAATAAATCAAAGATTGATTGATTGATCGATCGGTGGGTGGGTGGGTGGATGGATGTCAGGAATTTGAGAGATTTTGCATGATTATTACAATGATTTTAATGCGTTTAATACCCCAGAACAGCTGCAATTTTGCTTTAATGCAAGGCCTGCGCTGCATTTAACATTGCAGGAGCCTAATTGCATTTAACATTTGAGAGGATTTGCAAAATTATAGCAATTAATTTTATTGCATTTAACATCCCAGGGGGTTGCAATATTGCTTTAATGCAACGCCAGCGCTGCATTTAACAATGCAGCAGCCTGCAAAGTTATCCTAATACGATGCATTAGTCGCATTTAACATTTGAGAGGTTTTGCAGGATTATTATTGCATTTCACATCGCAGGGTGTTGCAATATTTCTTTAATGCAAGGCGATCACTGCATTTAACATTGCAGCAGCCTGAAAAGTCATCCTAATGCGATGCATTTGTTGCATTTAACATTTGAGAGGTTTTGCAAAATTATTGCAATTAATTTAATGCATTTAACACCCACTGTGGGTCGCTAGATGACTTTAATGCAAGGCCATCACTGCATTTAACATTGCAGCAGCCTGCAAAGTTATCCTAATACGATGCATTAGTCCCGTTTAACATTTGAGAGGTTTTGCAGGATTATTATTGCATTTCACATCGCAGGGTGTTGCAATATTTCTTTAATGCAAGGCGATCACTGCATTTAACATTGCAGCAGCCTGAAAAGTCATCCTAATGCGATGCCGGGGGTAGTAAATACAATAATAATACTATAGTAATAATAATTTATATTATTAATAATAAGAATAAATCAAAGATTGATTGATTGATCGATCGGTGGGTGGGTGGGTGGATGGATGTCAGGAATTTGAGAGATTTTGCATGATTATTACAATGATTTTAATGCGTTTAATACCCCAGAACAGCTGCAATTTTGCTTTAATGCAAGGCCTGCGCTGCATTTAATATTGCAGGAGCCTAATTGCATTTAACATTTGAGAGGATTTGCAAAATTATAGCAATTAATTTTATTGCATTTAACATCCCAGGGGTTGCAATATTGCTTTAATGCAACGCCAGCGCTGCATTTAACAATGCAGCAGCCTGCAAAGTTATCCTAATACGATGCATTAGTCGCATTTAACATTTGAGAGGTTTTGCAGGATTATTATTGCATTTCACATCGCAGCGTGTTGCAATATTTCTTTAATGCAACGCCAGCGCTGCATTTAACAATGCAGCAGCCTGCAAAGTTATCCTAATACGATGCATTAGTCGCATTTAACATTTGAGAGGTTTTGCAGGATTATTATTGCATTTCACATCGCAGGGTGTTGCAATATTTCTTTAATGCAAGGCCATCACTGCATTTAACATTGCAGCAGCCTGAAAAGTCATTCTAATGCGATGCATTTGTTGCATTTAACATTTGAGAGGTTTTGCAAAATTATTTCAATTAATTTAATGCATATAACATCCATTGGGGGTCGCTAGATGACTTTAATGCAAGGCCATCACTGCATTTAACATTGCAGTAGCCTGCAAAGTTATCCTAATACGATGCATTAGTCACGTTTAACATTTGAGAGGTTTTGCAGGATTATTATTGCATTTCACATCACAGGGTGTTGCAATATTTCTTTAATGCAAGGCGATCACTGCATTTAACATTGCAGCAGCCTGAAAAGTCATCCTAATGCGATGCCGGGGGTAGTAAATACAATAATAATACTATAGTAATAATAATTTATATTATTAATAATAAGAATAAATCAAAGATTGATTGATTGATCGATTGGTGGGTGGGTGGATGGATGTCAGGAATTTGAGAGATTTTGCATGATTATTACAATGATTTTAATGCGTTTAATACCCCCGAACAGCTGCAATTTAGCTTTAATGCAAGGCCTGCGCTGCATTTAACATTGCAGGAGCCTAATTGCATTTAACATTTGAGAGGATTTGCAAAATTATTGCAATTAATTTTTTTGCATTTAACATCCCAGGGGGTTGCAATATTGCTTTAATGCAACGCCAGCGCTGCATTTAACAATGCAGCAGCCTGCAAAGTTATCCTAATACGATGCATTAGTCGCATTTAACATTTGAGAGGTTTTGCAGGATTATTATTGCATTTCACATCGCAGGGTGTTGCAATATTTCTTTAATGCAAGGCGATCACTGCATTTAACATTGCAGCAGCCTGAAAAGTCATCCTAATGCGATGCATTTGTTGCATTTAACATTTGAGAGGTTTTGCAAAATTATTGCAATTAATTTAATGCATTTAACACCCACTGTGGGTCGCTAGATGACTTTAATGCAAGGCCATCACTGCATTTAACATTGCAGCAGCCTGCAAAGTTATCCTAATACGATGCATTAGTCCCGTTTAACATTTGAGAGGTTTTGCAGGATTATTATTGCATTTCACATCGCAGGGTGTTGCAATATTTCTTTAATGCAAGGCGATCACTGCATTTAACATTGCAGCAGCCTGAAAAGTCATCCTAATGCGATGCATTTGTTGCATTTAACATTTGAGAGGTTTTGCAAAATTATTGCAATTAATTTAATGCATATAACATCCATTGGGGGTCGCTAGATGACTTTAATGCAAGGCCATCACTGCATTTAACATTGCAGTAGCCTGCAAAGTTATCCTAATACGATGCATAAATCACGTTTAACATTTGAGAGGTTTTGCAGGATTATTATTGCATTTCACATCGCAGGGTGTTGCAATATTTCTTTAATGCAAGGCGATCACTGCATTTAACATTGCAGCAGCCTGAAAAGTCAACCTAATGCGATGCCGGGGGTAGTAAATACAATAATAATACTATAGTAATAATAATTTATATTATTAATAATAAGAATAAATCAAAGATTGATTGATTGATCGATTGGTGGGTGGGTGGATGGATGTCAGGAATTTGAGAGATTTTGCATGATTATTACAATGATTTTAATGCGTTTAATACCCCAGAACAGCTGCAATTTTGCTTTAATGCAAGGCCTGCGCTGCATTTAACATTGCAGGAGCCTAATTGCATTTAACATTTGAGAGGATTTGCAAAATTATTGCAATTAATTTTATTGCATTTAACATCCCAGGGGTTGCAATATTGCTTTAATGCAACGCCAGCGCTGCATTTAACAATGCAGCAGCCTGCAAAGTTATCCTAATACGATGCATTAGTCGCATTTAACATTTGAGAGGTTTTGCAGGATTATTATTGCATTTCGCATCGCAGGGTGTTGCAATATTTCTTTAATGCAAGGCGATAACTGCATTTAACATTGCAGCAGCCTGAAAAGTCATCCTAATGCGATGCATTTGTTGCATTTAACATTTGAGAGGTTTTGCAAAATTATTGCAATTAATTTAATGCATATAACATCCATTGGGGGTCGCTAGATGACTTTAATGCAAGGCCATCACTGCATTTAACATTGCAGTAGCCTGCAAAGTTATCCTAATACGATGCATTAGTCACGTTTAACATTTGAGAGGTTTTGCAGGATTATTATTGCATTTCACATCGCAGGGTGTTGCAATATTTCTTTAATGCAAGGCGATCACTGCATTTAACATTGCAGCAGCCTGAAAAGTCATCCTAATGCGATGCCGGGGGTAGTAAATACAACAATAATAATATAGTAATAATAATTTATATTATTAATAATAAGAATGAATCAAAGATTGACTGATTGATCGATTGGTGGGTGGGTGGATGGATGTCAGGAATTTGAGAGATTTTGCATGATTATTACAATGATTTTAATGCGTTTAATACCCCAGAACAGCTGCAATTTTGCTTTAATGCAAGGCCTGCGCTGCATTTAATATTGCAGGAGCCTAATTGCATTTAACATTTGAGAGGATTTGCAAAATTATAGCAATTAATTTTATTGCATTTAACATCCCAGGGGTTGCAATATTGCTTTAATGCAACGCCAGCGCTGCATTTAACAATGCAGCAGCCTGCAAAGTTATCCTAATACGATGCATTAGTCGCATTTAACATTTGAGAGGTTTTGCAGGATTATTATTGCATTTCACATCGCAGCGTGTTGCAATATTTCTTTAATGCAACGCCAGCGCTGCATTTAACAATGCAGCAGCCTGCAAAGTTATCCTAATACGATGCATTAGTCGCATTTAACATTTGAGAGGTTTTGCAGGATTATTATTGCATTTCACATCGCAGGGTGTTGCAATATTTCTTTAATGCAAGGCCATCACTGCATTTAACATTGCAGCAGCCTGAAAAGTCATTCTAATGCGATGCATTTGTTGCATTTAACATTTGAGAGGTTTTGCAAAATTATTTCAATTAATTTAATGCATATAACATCCATTGGGGGTCGCTAGATGACTTTAATGCAAGGCCATCACTGCATTTAACATTGCAGTAGCCTGCAAAGTTATCCTAATACGATGCATTAGTCACGTTTAACATTTGAGAGGTTTTGCAGGATTATTATTGCATTTCACATCACAGGGTGTTGCAATATTTCTTTAATGCAAGGCGATCACTGCATTTAACATTGCAGCAGCCTGAAAAGTCATCCTAATGCGATGCCGGGGGTAGTAAATACAATAATAATACTATAGTAATAATAATTTATATTATTAATAATAAGAATAAATCAAAGATTGATTGATTGATCGATTGGTGGGTGGGTGGATGGATGTCAGGAATTTGAGAGATTTTGCATGATTATTACAATGATTTTAATGCGTTTAATACCCCCGAACAGCTGCAATTTAGCTTTAATGCAAGGCCTGCGCTGCATTTAACATTGCAGGAGCCTAATTGCATTTAACATTTGAGAGGATTTGCAAAATTATTGCAATTAATTTTTTTGCATTTAACATCCCAGGGGGTTGCAATATTGCTTTAATGCAACGCCAGCGCTGCATTTAACAATGCAGCAGCCTGCAAAGTTATCCTAATACGATGCATTAGTCGCATTTAACATTTGAGAGGTTTTGCAGGATTATTATTGCATTTCACATCGCAGGGTGTTGCAATATTTCTTTAATGCAAGGCGATCACTGCATTTAACATTGCAGCAGCCTGAAAAGTCATCCTAATGCGATGCATTTGTTGCATTTAACATTTGAGAGGTTTTGCAAAATTATTGCAATTAATTTAATGCATTTAACACCCACTGTGGGTCGCTAGATGACTTTAATGCAAGGCCATCACTGCATTTAACATTGCAGCAGCCTGCAAAGTTATCCTAATACGATGCATTAGTCCCGTTTAACATTTGAGAGGTTTTGCAGGATTATTATTGCATTTCACATCGCAGGGTGTTGCAATATTTCTTTAATGCAAGGCGATCACTGCATTTAACATTGCAGCAGCCTGAAAAGTCATCCTAATGCGATGCATTTGTTGCATTTAACATTTGAGAGGTTTTGCAAAATTATTGCAATTAATTTAATGCATATAACATCCATTGGGGGTCGCTAGATGACTTTAATGCAAGGCCATCACTGCATTTAACATTGCAGTAGCCTGCAAAGTTATCCTAATACGATGCATAAATCACGTTTAACATTTGAGAGGTTTTGCAGGATTATTATTGCATTTCACATCGCAGGGTGTTGCAATATTTCTTTAATGCAAGGCGATCACTGCATTTAACATTGCAGCAGCCTGAAAAGTCAACCTAATGCGATGCCGGGGGTAGTAAATACAATAATAATACTATAGTAATAATAATTTATATTATTAATAATAAGAATAAATCAAAGATTGATTGATTGATCGATTGGTGGGTGGGTGGATGGATGTCAGGAATTTGAGAGATTTTGCATGATTATTACAATGATTTTAATGCGTTTAATACCCCAGAACAGCTGCAATTTTGCTTTAATGCAAGGCCTGCGCTGCATTTAACATTGCAGGAGCCTAATTGCATTTAACATTTGAGAGGATTTGCAAAATTATTGCAATTAATTTTATTGCATTTAACATCCCAGGGGTTGCAATATTGCTTTAATGCAACGCCAGCGCTGCATTTAACAATGCAGCAGCCTGCAAAGTTATCCTAATACGATGCATTAGTCGCATTTAACATTTGAGAGGTTTTGCAGGATTATTATTGCATTTCACATCGCAGGGTGTTGCAATATTTCTTTAATGCAAGGCGATAACTGCATTTAACATTGCAGCAGCCTGAAAAGTCATCCTAATGCGATGCATTTGTTGCATTTAACATTTGAGAGGTTTTGCAAAATTATTGCAATTAATTTAATGCATATAACATCCATTGGGGGTCGCTAGATGACTTTAATGCAAGGCCATCACTGCATTTAACATTGCAGTAGCCTGCAAAGTTATCCTAATACGATGCATTAGTCACGTTTAACATTTGAGAGGTTTTGCAGGATTATTATTGCATTTCACATCGCAGGGTGTTGCAATATTTCTTTAATGCAAGGCGATCACTGCATTTAACATTGCAGCAGCCTGAAAAGTCATCCTAATGCGATGCCGGGGGTAGTAAATACAACAATAATAATATAGTAATAATAATTTATATTATTAATAATAAGAATGAATCAAAGATTGACTGATTGATCGATTGGTGGGTGGGTGGATGGATGTCAGGAATTTGAGAGATTTTGCATGATTATTACAATGATTTTAATGCGTTTAATACCCCAGAACAGCTGCAATTTTGCTTTAATGCAAGGCCTGCGCTGCATTTAACATTGCACGAGCCTAATTGCATTTAACATTTGAGAGGATTTGCAAAATTATTGCAATTAATTTTATTGCATTTAACATCCCAGGGGGTTGCAATATTGCTTTAATGCAACGCCAGCGCTGCAGCAGCCTGCAAAGTTATCCTAATACGATGCATTAGTCGCATTTAACATTTGAGAGGTTTTGCAGGATTATTATTGCATTTCACATCGCAGGGTGTTGCAATATCTCTTTAATGCAAGGCGATCACTGCATTTAACATTGCAGCAGCCTGAAAAGTCATCCTAATGCGATGCATTTGTTGCATTTAACATTTGAGAGGTTTTGCAATATTATTGCAATTAATTTAATGCATTTAACACCCACTGTGGGTCGCTAGATGACTTTAATGCAAGGCCATCACTGCATTTAACATTGCAGCAGCCTGCAAATTTATCCTAATACGATGCATTAGTCCCGTTTAACATTTGAGAGGTTTTGCAGGATTATTATTGCATTTCACATCGCAGGGTGTTGCAATATTTCTTTAATGCAAGGCGATCACTGCATTTAACATTGCAGCAGCCTGAAAAGTCATCCTAATGCGATGCATTTGTTGCATTTAACATTTGAGAGGTTTTGCAAAATTATTGCAATTAATTTAATGCATTTAACACCCACTGTGGGTCGCTAGATGACTTTAATGCAAGGCCATCACTGCATTTAACATTGCAGCAGCCTGCAAAGTTATCCTAATACGATGCATTAGTCCCGTTTAACATTTGAGAGGTTTTGCAGGATTATTATTGCATTTCACATCGCAGGGTGTTGCAATATTTCTTTAATGCAAGGCGATCACTGCATTTAACATTGCAGCAGCCTGAAAAGTCATCCTAATGCGATGCATTTGTTGCATTTAACATTTGAGAGGTTTTGCAAAATTATTTCAATTAATTTAATGCATATAACATCCATTGGGGGTCGCTAGATGACTTTAATGCAAGGCCATCACTGCATTTAACATTGCAGTAGCCTGCAAAGTTATCCTAATATGATGCATTAGTCACGTTTAACATTTGAGAGGTTTTGCAGGATTATTATTGCATTTCACATCGCAGGGTGTTGCAATATTTCTTTAATGCAAGGCGATCACTGCATTTAACATTGCAGCAGCCTGAAAAGTCATCCTAATGCGATGCCGGGGGTAGTAAATACAATAATAATACTATAGTAATAATAATTTATATTATTAATAATAAGAATAAATCAAAGATTGATTGATTGATCGATCGGTGGGTGGGTGGGTGGATGGATGTCAGGAATTTGAGAGATTTTGCATGATTATTACAATGATTTTAATGCGTTTAATACCCCAGAACAGCTGCAATTTTGCTTTAATGCAAGGCCTGCGCTGCATTTAACATTGCAGGAGCCTAATTGCATTTAACATTTGAGAGGATTTGCAAAATTATTGCAATTAATTTTATTGCATTTAACATCCCAGGGGGTTGCAATATTGCTTTAATGCAACGCCAGCGCTGCATTTAACAATGCAGCAGCCTGCAAAGTTATCCTAATACGATGCATTAGTCGCATTTAACATTTGAGAGGTTTTGCAGGATTATTATTGCATTTCACATCGCAGGGTGTTGCAATATTTCTTTAATGCAAGGCGATCACTGCATTTAACATTGCAGCAGCCTGAAAAGTCATCCTAATGCGATGCATTTGTTGCATTTAACATTTGAGAGGTTTTGCAAAATTATTGCAATTAATTTAATGCATTTAACACCCACTGTGGGTCGCTAGATGACTTTAATGCAAGGCCATCACTGCATTTAACATTGCAGCAGCCTGCAAAGTTATCCTAATACGATGCATTAGTCCCGTTTAACATTTGAGAGGTTTTGCAGGATTATTATTGCATTTCACATCGCAGGGTGTTGCAATATTTCTTTAATGCAAGGCGATCACTGCATTTAACATTGCAGCAGCCTGAAAAGTCATCCTAATGCGATGCCGGGGGTAGTAAATACAATAATAATACTATAGTAATAATAATTTATATTATTAATAATAAGAATAAATCAAAGATTGATTGATTGATCGATCGGTGGGTGGGTGGGTGGATGGATGTCAGGAATTTGAGAGATTTTGCATGATTATTACAATGATTTTAATGCGTTTAATACCCCAGAACAGCTGCAATTTTTCTTTAATGCAAGGCCTGCGCTGCATTTAACATTGCAGGAGCCTAATTGCATTTAACATTTGAGAGGATTTGCAAAATTATTGCAATTAATTTTATTGCATTTAACATCCCAGGGGGTTGCAATATTGCTTTAATGCAACGCCAGCGCTGCATTTAACAATGCAGCAGCCTGCAAAGTTATCCTAATACGATGCATTAGTCGCATTTAACATTTGAGAGGTTTTGCAGGATTATTATTGCATTTCACATCGCAGGGTGTTGCAATATTTCTTTAATGCAAGGCGATCACTGCATTTAACATTGCAGCAGCCTGAAAAGTCATCCTAATGCGATGCATTTGTTGCATTTAACATTTGAGAGGTTTTGCAAAATTATTGCAATTAATTTAATGCATATAACATCCATTGGGGGTCGCTAGATGACTTTAATGCAAGGCCATCACTGCATTTAACATTGCAGTAGCCTGCAAAGTTATCCTAATACGATGCATTAGTCACGTTTAACATTTAACAAAGGAAAACAAAATCCAAGTCGTGTCAATTATTAAACTCTTATATAAATAGTGCAAATATAAAAGATGTTTGGAGGATTGATAATCCTTCAGGCCGAGAGTATTCATTTTATTCACCAGTGCATAAAACTTATTCAAGAATTGACTATTTCTTGGTGGACTCCAAACTTATTCCATATACGTATAATTCAAAATATCATAATATTATTATATCCGATCATGCCCCTTTAACATTTAGGGTAAAACTCCAAGGAGTAACGGGGAAACAGACTAATTGGAGATTTAATCCGCAAATCTTAAATGAAAAAGCATGTTATGACTATCTTAAATCGCAATTTCAGACTTTTTTTTACGCAAATGACCTTCCTGAAACACCTGCGTCCCTGTTTTGGGAAACATTTTTAAAGCGTTTGTGAGAGGATGTATTATTGCTTTTCAAGCGTCTCAAAATAAGAAGAAGCGAGCTGAACAACATGACCTAGAAAGTCAGATAAAACAGTTAGACATAACAAATGCCATCGCTCCCTCTATTGAAATACATAATAAAATTGCAGCTCTCAAATATAAGTTAAATTATATTCTCTCAGCTCATATTTTAAGGCTTTTTCAATATACTAAACAAAAACATTTTGAATTTGGAGATAAACCACAGAAATTGCTTGCACGTCAACTCCGTAAATTAGAAGATGATTCTACAATTCATAAAATTAGATCAGAAAATGGAGATTTGCTTAAATTACCTAAGGATATTAATCAGAGATTTTGGCAATTTTATCAGTCATTATATTCATCAAAAATAACAGATAGTTCTGCGCAGATGCAAAACTTTTTGCAGGAATGTAACCTTCCTGGTTTGAATGTGAGTGATAGAAATTTACTGGGCGCAGAAATAACTATGAAAGACGTTGAAGAGACCATTAAATCCATGAAAAATGGGAAGACTCCTGGCCCTGATGGCTTAAATAATGAATTTTATAAAAATTTTAGTGATTTGATCTCTCCACGTTTGCAAACTGTATATAGTCACGCCTTTAAACAACAGAGATTACCACAAACTCTGACTGAATCAACAATAATCCTCATTCCTAAAAAAGATAAGGATTCTGAAGACCCTGGTTCGTATAGGGCGATAGCTCTTTTAAATACTGATCAGAAGATATTAGCGAAAATCTTAGCTCAGAGATTAAGTCTAGTTATAGATAAATTGATACACCCCGATCAATCAGGCTTTATAGCCAAACGATATTCATTTTTCAACTTGAGACGCTTGTTCAATATAATTTATTCAAATAGACTATTAAATGAAGATTTAGCAATCATCTCGCTAGATGCTGAAAAAGCATTTGATCAAGTAGAATGGCCCTATCTTTTCTCAGTGATGGAAAAATTTCAACTAGGTGAAAATTTTTGTTCATGGGTGAAACTTTTATATACATCCCCAACAGCTAGAATATTAACTAATCAAATGCTGTCATCTAAATTTCATTTATTTAGGGGTTGTAGACAAGGATGTCCACTATCACCGCTTCTATTTGCCCTTATTATAGAACCACTTGCTGAGAGTATTAGATCAAATTCAGATATTCATGGCTATAACACTAAACATACAACCAATAAAATTTCTTTATATGCGGATGATGTATTAATATATATTACAAAGCCAGAAATTAGCATTCCGAATTTATTAAATCTCATAACTCAATTTGGTTCATTTTCAGGGTATAGAATTAACTGGTACAAAAGTGAAATTATGCCAATAATGGAGCATAATCCGGCCATACTTCAACAATTTCCTTTTAAAATTGCCTATGAAAAGTTTAAATATCTTGGAATTTACGTGACTAGGAAATATACTTCTTTATTTAAATTAAATTTTCCTCCTTTACTCACTAAATTACACAGAAATATCCAATTTTGGAAAACACTCCCTATATCATTAGTTGGTCGTAGTAATGCTATAAAGATGATCTTTCTTCCATAGCTACTATACTTATTTCAAGCAATTCCGATCTATCTTCCAAAAAAGTTTTTTTAAAAATTGATTCAATTGTTACTAATTTTATTTGGGACTACAAGACTCATAGAATAAATAAAAGACATCTATGTAAGTCTAAAATTAATGGAGGAATTGCTTTACCTAACTTTTTATTTTATTATTGGGCGGTTAATATTAAAAATATAACCTGCTGGTTGGATGATTCTGATCAACAACCGGATTGGTTAAAGATGGAGAAAGAGGATTGTTTACCATTCGATATTGGTGCGATCCTCTTAGCTCCAATAAATTTAAATAAAAAAACATATGGAGGTAATCCCATTATACACAGTGTTATCCGTACCTGGAAACAATTAAAGCTTACGTTAAAATTGAGTAAATTTTCTGTTTTCCTTCCTATTGCGAATAATCCTTCTTTTAAACCGTCTGTCTTAGATAGAGGATTTGCTCAATGGAAAAGTTATGGAATTAAAAGGGTGGGAGATCTTTATCATAAGGGAACTTTTCTTTCTTTTCAGGATTTACAGCAGAAGTACGGATTACATGTTAATAATTATTTTAGATATTTACAACTTAGAGATTATGTAAAATCACACATGCAAGAATATAAGTTTAGAGGTCCAGAAACACTTGATGTATGCCTGAATCGACATTATAATTCAAATAAATTAATATCCTTTATTTACAATACTCTCCTTGACACTGACATTCCGTCATCAGAATCTTATAGACGAGCATGGGAGGACGAATTGAATCAATTTATAATGCAAGATATATGGGATGAAAGTTTACAACATATACATCAATGTTCATTGAATACTAGACATTCCTTAATACAATTTAAAATAATACATAGATTACATTATTCGAAGACGAAATTAAATAGGATTTTTCCTAGTATCTCTCCTATTTGTGATAAATGTCAATTTCAAGAAGCTAATTTAACTCATATTTTCGTAACTTGTATAAAAATGCAAAACTTCTGGTTGGAGATTTTTAAAATAGTTTCTAAAGTTATTAATAAAAAATTAGATATGGATCCAAAATTAATTATATTAGGATTATCAGAACATACTACAAATTTTACAGCAAGTCAGGCACATTTTCTTGATTACAGTCTAATAACTGCGAAAAAATTAATACTTAAATCTTGGAAAAAACCAATAACCCCCACAATTAAAATGTGGACTACGGAAATGACAGAGACCCTGCATTTGGAAAAAATAAGGTTTGCCTTAATCGACAAACCTGAGTTGTTTTTAAAAATATGGTCTCCATTTATTGAATTTTTAGAAAAGTAAATGGGTTTGGCACAGGACTAAAATAAAAAATTTAAATTAAAAGTTGAAACTTGAGTTAGGGGTTGGATGTACAACTGTGGTTATTGTCTCCCGGATCTACTCCCTTTAATTTTTATTGTTAGATCCTTTTTTTAACCCTCTTATTCTCTCTCCCCAAGTTTATAGTTTTTTTTTTCATTTTTACTTTCTCTCTTCAAAAATTTAAAAATTGAAGCTATGTAAGAACTTTGTAACAAATGTGTTTTTTAATTTCTATTTGTACATATGCTTTTCAAAAATAAAAAATATTTTTTTAAAAAAAAGAACCAAACCCTATGGTACTGTTCATCATTTGCGATGAACTCAACCAATCTCACCTCAGGAATGCACAGGTAACTAAAATCAACATCTCTCTCTCTCCCCCAGCCCACCCCCCTCGGCAGGGCTTAAGCACTCTGGCCTACACGACCAGTAAGTATGCCTGCCGTTCCATTTGTCGCTCCTGCTGGCTTTCAGAAAGATTTAAGAACGAAGCACCAACGAAAAGAGCAACACAGCAGTGGTCTAAGGAGACCAGGGGTCTCCATTAGGTCTGCCCTCAGTCGATGAAGTGGAACTCTTATTAAGCTATTTGCAGTTTTACAGAGCGAATGCACAGTAATCGGTCCGATTGCATAATCGTTGCGGAACATTGAGTTAATATGAAAGCGAATTATCAGGAAATCAACTCAATCGAAGTCCGGGCTGCATACAAAGACTGCGGCAAACCTCAATAATGAGCAGTTAATGGACGACGAAACAAATCTCCATCATCAAACAATACAAATCTTTCATGTCAAAGGAGAATACAAATGCAGTAATCTTGAATAAAGAGACATAACTCAGCGGGTCATGCAGCATCCGTAGAAGCAGCTGACGTAAGTTGAAGATTCGAGGCCATGAGACGGAGCACAAGGCATCAATGATTAGAAAGTTGGAAAGTAAATGATTGGGCCGATCAGTAACAACATGTGAATGTTCCTGTGTAGCGTAGTGCATGGCTGGGGATCAGAGTGAAGATGTTCCGTCTGCCTGTACGGGAGGACTGGATAAAGCTCATGATGGAACAGATGGGGAGTGAGAAGAGAGGTTCCACTGAATGGAATAGACAGAGAGCAGGTGGTGAACAGAGTGGCGTCACTTGGTGTTAAATGTTATCTGGGCATGTTGGGATCTGTCCTCGTCTGGGGTAGGAATCTGCAATAAAGGCATCAGGAAGATGCACTTCCGTTTACAAGGCAACGGATCAGGAATGGAAATTCCATCCCGATGCACAGACGACCTCACAGTGAATAATAATTGCTTATGGGATCCATTTTACTCCAGAACCCCTTCCTGCATCATTTATAGGTTCAAGGTGAATGTGGAAAAGATTAGTATGAAACTGATGGGTAACTTTTTCACGCAAAGGATGGTGGATGTATGGAACAAGCTGCCAGAGGAGGTCGTTGAGGCAGGAACTGTCCAAACATGTAAGAAGCAGTTAGACAAGTACATGGATCGGACAGATTTGGAGGCATATGGGCCAAACGCGGCCAGGTGGGAGTCGTGTAGCTGGAACATGTTGGCCGGTGTGGGCAAGTTGGGCCGAATGGCCTGTTTCCACTCTGTATCATTCTATGACTCTATGAGTCTATGCATGAATTGCTATCTGAATTAAGCATCTGTGCTCTCTGAAGGCAGATTTCCCGTGCATTGGGAATATTGCGGTGATCGGAATCGAACCCCGGCCACCTGCTCGGGATTCAACTGGCGGGGCACCGTTGCCGATTGATGAAAGGAGACGCACAAACAGCACAGTGTTTCCCCCGGAGCGGGAGCCGGAATAATGACAGTCTGGTGCAAAAACTCAGGAAACATAAAATCGGAAAATATGCGAGGATTTCTCACGGAATGATATCGCGCGTCCGGACGCCCTGAGACCAGCGGTCCGCGGTCTGTCGAAGGATGTGTTCGGTTTCATCAAGAAATGCACGTGACGGCTGTTTATCAATAGAGACATTTAGGTCTCGTCCTAATCAGAATGCTTTGGATGAAAAGGGAGATTCACACTTGGTTAATGTCCTGATCTGAGGCTTTGAAGCAAGATGACCCTGAACGGAACACGAAGGACAAGTGTGATCTCCGCAAGTCAAACAGGGATAAGAGGATTCCAAATCAGGCTGGGCGCTCAATTCAAGCAAGCGGATGCCTTGCGACTGCATTGGCTCTGATGACCACCACGGTTTACGAGCCGAACAATGCATCTCTACTGTTGGATAACCCGCTTTGAACAGGGAAACACTGTTTCATCAATGCGTATTCACCCACCACCCGATGGTTCTGTCTAATATATCCCGATGGCAGAGATCATAAAGCATGGAGACATATAGCGCGCAAACAGGCCATGCCGCCCAACATCCACGTGTCGATTAAAATGGACCATCTGATCTAATTCGGTTTGCCCATATCCCTGAAAACCTTTCCAAACCGTGTACCCGTCCAAATGTCCTTCACATTGTTTGTGCCTCAGCATGTTTCTGGGCAGGTCGTTTCACATTTCTTCAATCCTCTGAATGAAATAGTTGCCCCTCACGTTTATATTAAACTTTAACACCTCTCACCTTAAACCCATGCCCTATTGTGCTTGATTTTCCTACTCTGTTAAATAGACTGTGCATTCACTCCATTCATTCCTCTCTTACCCTTTTCGCCTGTAGAGGTCACCTCTCAGGCCCCTGTGCTCCTAGGCATAAAGTCCAAACCTGTCTAACGAAGCCATGTAGCCCAGGCCCTCGAGTGCTGGCAACATTTTCATCAATCAAGCCAGATGGCATCTTTCACGAAGATCAATTCTCGGTGAGCGGTCGGTCCGAACGAACCATCTGGCCCGGTTTTGAAATCGTGCGCCTTTCAATGTATTCGCCGCCATCTGTAAATATTGGTTTGGTGTCAGTTGCAAACATACTAACTATGGGCGCATAAGTAGAGTTGCTGCCTTACAACGCTTGCAGCTGAAGACCCGGGTTCCATTCCGACTACGGTGCTGTCTGTTCGCAGTTCGTACGTTCCCCGTGAGATTTCTCCGAGATTGTTGGTTGCCTTCCACACTCCAAAGACCTACAGGTTTGTAGGTTAATTGGGTTGGTATGAGCCAAGTGCATGTAGGATTGAGTTAATATGCGGGGATCGCTGGTTAGAGCGGACTCGATGGGCCGAAGGGCCTGTTTCCGCGCTGTAATTTAGACTGTGGCAAAGGACAGTGATCAGCAGGTGATGGAGGAGGATAAAACAAATATCTTCCACCGACCCAGAAAAAAGTTTCGTATCAAAAGGGAATAAATATACTAAACCTGGAATCTTGAATCTTGGAGGAACTCATCTGGTCAAGTAGGTCTGTGAAAGCAACAGGTCTAATTCGACGTTTCGGCCCTACTCCCATTGAGGTAGAGCACAAGGAGCTGAATTATTATAAAATAGGTAAATGGTTCACTGAGATTGTCAGGAAAGAACATGGGATGTGCTGCGTAGCATAGCGTATGGCTGAGGGTCGGAATGAGATGTTCCGTCTATCTGTTCGGGAGAACAGGATGAAGGTCCTGACGGAACAAATGGGAAGTGAGGAGAAAGATTCCACACAGAGGGAGTGGGGAACAGACTGACGACACTGGGTGTGACCATATGTCTGGATGTTGAGGTCTGCCCTAGTTAATTATGGAAAGCTGCAATAGCGGAGGATAGCGGAGTCAGGGGTTATGGGGAGAAGGCAGGAACGGGGTACTCATTGCGATTGATCAGCCATGATCACATTGAGTGGTGGTGCTGGCTGGAATGGCCGAATGGCCTACACCTGCACCTATTGTCTATTGTCTATAATATGAGAGCGAGCAGAAAAACGCACTAATGCAAATGGCATGTTGGCCTTCATAACGAGAGGATTTGAGTATAGGAGTAAAGAGGCCCTTCTGCAGTTGTATCGGGCCCTGGTGAGACCACTACTGGAGTTTGTAACGATTGGGCTTGTCTTCACTGGAATTCAGTAGTAGCTGGCTGGCCTGATAACTAGATGGCCGGATAACCAGTGAGCTAGATTTCTAGCCAATAGAATGGACAGATAGCAACATAGTTTGCTACCTGGGTAGCTAGCTACCCGCATTGCATAACTCGAAAGCTAGATAGCTGGATGTGTAGATAGCTGAATAACTAGATTGCAAGATCGCTAGCTAGAGATATAGGCAGCTCTCTGTGTGGTGCGCTCCCTCTCTCGCGAGGCCCACAGAGGGAGATCTAGTCATATCTAGGTTTGTAGATAGCTACCTTGCAAGCTGAAATGACAGATAGATCACTCACGCCGGCTATATATCTAGATGCCTGGATGACTAGATGGCTAAATTGCTTTCTGGCTAGACGGTTGGAAGGCTAGCTGGCTACTCGGGAAATTGGTCAGATGGGAAGCTGGCTCGCTGGGTAGATGGTGAACTGAATAAAGCCAGATGGCTGGGTGGTCAGATGGCGAGATGGCTTGATGAGTAGATGGCTAGTAGGCTTGATGGCCAGCTGGCTAGATAGCTACATAGCTTAGCAGCTAGCTAGATAGATAGACGACTACGTGGCTAAATGGCTAGATAGCTAGGTAGCAATAGGAGGTAGGTAGAGAGCTAGATATCCAGTTGAAGAAATAAATAGCTTGATTCATTGCTACAGAGATAATTGGATAGATAGCTTTATAATTAAATCACTATGTTAGACTGCTAGCTAGATAGCTGGACTGCTAGACTGCTTTAGACTGCGTTAGACTGCTAGCTAGATAGCTGGAAAGCTAATAGGTGGATTGCTAGCCAGCAGGATAGATAACTAGGTAGTTAGCTAAATATATAGCTAACTAGATAATAAGATAGTTCGCTTGGCAAATTCCGAGAAGACTCAATAGCTATATAGCGGGGTGGATAGCTAGATAGGGAGATAGATAGATAGACAGATAGATAGATACCTATTTAGTCTGTTAGCTATAGAGCTAGACAGCTGGACGAATTGTCAAATTGATAGGTAGCAGGCTCCCTACATAGGTGGATAGCTGTTTAGCTAGTTAGCATGACAGCTAGGAAGCTGGATATCAAGTTATATAGATTGATTACCAGCGGGAAAGAGAGCCAGATAGCGTGTTAGCTTTCTAGGTAGCCAAATACCTGCATTGCTAGATAGCTTGAACACTAGACAGATGGATGGTGTGATAGCTGGATCTCTGCATTGCAAAAATAGTTAGCTAGTTGCGTAGGCAGCTTTTTGTGGAGTGCGGTATCTCGCTCGCTCGCTCTCGGGAGGGGGGGGGGGGTGAAAGGGAAAACGAGAGAGACCTATTTCGATCTAGCTAGATAGCTCATAAATCGCTATAAAACTCTCTTGCGATGTGGCTCGTGAGCTATCTACTGGTATAGCTGGCTAGATGCCTAGCTCACTAGCCATCTAGCAAAGCTCCATCAAGCTAAACCGCTATCTGGCCGCCAAAGCTGTTGGCTCACAATCTAGTTATCTAGTTATCTATCTCTCTAGCCATCAGGCAAGTTAGTGACCTAGTTATGTTGCTACCAAAAGAGTTAGCTCTTTACCTATCAATCCAGCTATCTCGATAACTGGATTGCTAGCCAGCAGTATAGATTGCCAGATAGCGTATGAGCTGTCTCGATAGCAAGATAGCGAGGTACCTAGATAGCTATCGACATGCATTGCTAGACAGCTAGAAAGAATGGGTAGCTGGATATATAGATAGTAAGATAGCTATCTCGCCAGATAGGCTGCACTTTGAGGGCACTCTCTCGCTCATCCTCAGTGGGCCTCGTGAGAGAGGGAGATCTCGTCTGAACTAGCTGGATAGATAGCTGCCTAGCAAGTGAGACAGCGAGACAGTTAGATCGCTAACTAAATGGCTATATGTTCAGATAATTAGCTAAGATGGGAAGACGGCTGGTGGCGAGATCGCTAGAAAGTTAGATGGCTATTTGGCGAGCCGGTTAGAAAGCTAGCTGGGGAGAGGTAAAAGGACAGGTGGTGGTCGAGGGTGGAGGTAAAGGGACAAGTGTTGGTCGGGGGGGGGGTAAAGGAACAGGTGTAGGTCGAGGGGGGAGTTAAAGGGAAGGTGTAGTTCGAGGGGGGAGTCCCTTTACCTCCCCCCCGCGACTCCATGCAAGGACCAAATCAGTCTTTCCACGTGAGGCAGAGGTTCACCTGCACCTCCTCCAAACTCATCAACTGTATTCGCTGTTCCAGGTGTCAACTTCTCTACATCGGCGAGACCAAGCGCAGGCTCGGCCATGGTTTCGCTGAACACCTCCGCTCAATCCATCTCACCCAAATTGATTTCCCGGTGGCTCAGCTCTTCAACTACTCCTCCCCTTCCCAATCTGCCCTTTCTGTCCTGGGCTTCCTCCATTGTCAGTCAGAACAAGGCCCAGCGTAAATTGGAGGAACAGCACCTCATATTTCGCTTTGGCAGTTTATACCCCAGCGGTATCAACATTGACTTCTCTAACTTCAGATAGTCCCTGCTTTCCCTCTCAATCCCCTCCCCCTTCCCAGTTCTCCCACCAGTCTTCCTGTCTCCGTCTATATCTTATCTTTGTCCGGTCCCGTCCGCAGACATCAGTCTGAAGAAGTGTCTCGACCCCCGAAACGTCACCCATTCCTCCCCTCCTGAGATGCTGCCTGACCCGCTGAGTTACTCCAGCATTTTGTCTACCTTAGCTAGATAGCTAGTTGGGTAGATATATACAACTATATTGATAGCTACAGATCGAGATGGCTAGATAGCCACATAGTTAGATAGCTAGACAGCTAGATAGCTAGAGATATAGCGTGGCTCATAGCAATTAGCTGGATAAAGAGATAGCTAGACAGCGTCGGGAATCGCATTTCTGCACACATTTTCTCATGGCATTTGTAAAAGTTTGACGTCGTCGTTCGTGTCAATTGTCGAATCCTTGAATAGCGATCAGTGTTAGAGCTCTAGGGGCGAGCGGAATCAAGGGATTTGTGGAGAATACAGGCAAAGGTTACTGATTGTGCATGATCAGCCATGATCACAGTGTATGGCGGTGCTGGCTCGAAGGGCCAAAGGGCATCCTCCTGCACCCATTTTCTGTTTTCTATGTCTATAGACTCCGTCGAATTCCGGAGTCAGTAATGAGTTCATAAGTTCATACGCCATTTGAGTAAGTCACTAGGCTCACCGAGTCTGATCCGCCATTAGATCATGGCTGCCCTATCTTTCCCACTCAAACCCAACCCCAACTTTGACACTCTTACTAATCACGGACCTGTCAATCCTCAATTTTAAAAACCTGTTAATTCCCCAATTACGGCATCCAGAGTCGCCTGTTACAGCATTCCGCAGATTCACCACCCTTTGACTAGTCTCAGAATAAAAGGACGTACATTTCAAATGAGATGACGAGGGATTTATATCGTAAGAAGGTAGTAAATCTTTGGAATTCTGCCACAGACAGCTGTAGAAACCGTGATTGGGTATTTTTAAATCGGAGCTGGACATGGTCGTGATTCGTAAGAGTGTCGACAATTACGGGAAGACGGTAGGAGAATGGAGTTGAATGGGAACGATAGGTGATCCATGATAGAATGCCGGTGTGGACTCGATGGGCCTTGGTGCCCTAATTCTGCTGCTATGACTTTTGTACTTAGTGTTATATTTTAACAGTGCACTGCAGCATCCTCACACAGCGCACCTCGGTGCATGTACAGTGGCAATATCCTGTCACATCGCTCTCCCCTGGATGAACATCAGCAACACACTGCAACATCCACATACAGCGCACCCCAGTGGGTGTACAGTGGCAATATCCTGTCACAGCGCCCTCCCGTGGATGAACATCAGCCGCACACTGCAACATCCACATACAGCGCACCCCAGTGGGTGTACAGTGGCAATGTACTGTCACATCGCTCTCCCCGGATGAACATCAGCAGCACACGGCAACATCCACACACAGCGCACTTCAGTGCATGTACAGTAGCAATATACTGTCATGGCGCCCTCCCCTGGATGAACATCAGCAGCACACGGCAACATCCACACACAGCGCACCTCAGTGCATGTACAGTAGCAATATACTGTCACAGCGTCCTCCTGTGTATGCACACTACAACATTGAGATACAGCAGCCCTCAATGTATGTACAACAGTGCATCGGAGCATCAGCATTGCTGAAGTTGGATCTTAAGGTTCCAGTGCGTAACTCACAGATCGTGGCAGCATGTTCAGAGTTATAAATGAGCCATGTGGAACGCTTGCTATATTTGACGGAGGCTTTGAATACGAGTCAGATGTCAACATTCAATTTAGAGAACTTTGGTTCGGTCGCTTTTGCAGTATTGTGTGCAGTTATGTTCGCTCTAGTACAGGAAGGATATGGGCGCTTCGGAAATTGTGCTCAAGACGTTTACAAGAACATCGTCTGGAGCATGAGAACAGCCAGACGTTGGACGGATTAATCTGGAACACCGGAGATCGGCCATTAACCAGATAGATCGATATCAAATTGTAAGAGGCAAAGATATGGTAAACTCCGAGTGCAAGCCGAGTGCCGATAAACGCTCACCATAGGTTAAACTATTGCTGGTATCATTCTTGTAATCATCCTCTGAACCCACTCCAGAGCCAGCACACCTCTCCTCTGATATGGTGCCCAGAATTGCTCACAATATTCCAAATGCGGCCTTCCGAGCGCCTTGTATAGCCTCAACATTACATCCGTGTTTCTGTATACAAGTCGCCTTGAAATAAATGCAAGCGTTGAGTTTGCTTCCATTAGACAATAGACAATAGACAATAGGTGCAGGAGTAGGCCATTCGGCCCTTCGAGCCATCACCACCCTTCCATGTGATCATGGCTAATCATTCTCACCGATTCAACTTGCAGATTAACATTTTGGTAATCCTTAACCAGCACTCCCAAGTCCCTTTGCACTTCCGATTTATGGATTTCCCCCCACTTAGACAATAGTCTACGCCATTATTTCCACTACCAAAATGCAGTACTCCGCACTTTGCTACACTATATTCCATCTGCCACTTCTCTGCCCATTCCCCCAACATGTCCAAGTCCTTCTGCGGTGTCCATGCTTTCTCTAAACTACCTACCTTCCACCTCTTTTCGTAACATCCGCAAACTCGGCCACAAAGCCTTCAATCCCCTCGTCCAAATCATAATATAAAACGTGGAGTAGCGGACAAACAACGATCCTTGAAGATCTCCACTAGTTACTGTTAGCCGACTAGAAAAAAATCCCCTTTATTGCCACTCTTTGTCTTCTGCCATCCAGCCAACCAGTTATCCATGCTGGTATCTGCCCTTTGACACCGTGGGCTCTCATCTTCCTAAGCAGCCATCTTGTGACACCTGGTCAAAGGTTTTCTGAAAATCAAAGTAAACAACATCTACTGTCTCTCCTTTGGCTGTATTGCTATTTACGTCTGAAATAATTCCAGCAAATTTATCAAACACGACCTTCTCTTCACAAAGCCATGACAACATATGCCTATTTCATCGTGCATGTATATGTACTCTGTCACATCATCCTGTATAACGGGTCCTAAAATCTTCCCACCCACTCCACTGGTGTTGGAGGCAGATACAATAGTGATATTTAAGACAAGTTCAGATTTTCAGGTAATGAAGGGATATACATTGTGAGCAGGCAGGTAAGGTTGGTCGTCTCATGTTCAGCACAGCTATTATTAGCCGAAAGTCCTACCGTGCCTTGTACTTCGTGTAGGAAAGAAATGCAGATGCTGGTTTAAATCGAAGGTAGACACAAAATGCTGGTGTAACTCAATGAGACAGGCAGCACCTCTGGAGAGAAAGAAAGGGTGACGTTTCGGATCGAGACCCTTCTTTAGACTGATGTCAGAGAGGTCGGCGGGAAAGAGATAGAATTTTGGTGGAGACAGTGAGACTGGTGGGAGAGCTGGGAAGGAGGAGGGATGGAGAGAGAGGAAGCAAGGGCTAATTGAAGTTAGAGAAGTCAATGTTCATATCGCTGGTATGTTAGCTGCCCAAGCGAAGTATGAGGTGCTGTTCCTCCAATTTGCGCTGGGCCTCACTCTGACAATGGAGGATGCCCAGAAAGTTCAAATTGGGAATGGGGGAGCGGGGGTGAGTTAAAGTGCTGAGCAACCGGGAGATCAGGTAGAACTGTGTGGGACTGTTCAGCGAAACGATCGCCGAGGTTTCGCTTAGTCTCGCCGATGTCACTCCATCAGTACTATCCCACTGTATACCGTTACACCAGTATTACCCCACAGTGCGTCACTCCATCAGTACTATTCAACAGTACACCATTACACCAGTACTACCCTACAGTGCGTCACTCCATCAGTGCTACCGCACAGTGTCACTCCATCAATCCCATCCCACATTATGTCACAACAACTGTACTACCGCACAGTGTGTCACCCCATCAGAACTACCCCAGAATGTGCCATTACTTCAACACTACCCTACGTTAGGTTACTCCATCAATACTACTTCACAGTCTGTCACTCCATCAGTACTACATGTTACTCCATTAGAAGTATCAAAGAGCGTGTCACTCTCATCAATACAACCCCACAGTATGTCATTCCATCATTTCTTCCTTGACGGTGTTTCACTCTGTCAGTGCCACCTTAAGTATGTAATTTCATCAGTTGTGCCCACAGTTTTTCACCCCTTCAATAATACCATCGAATGTGTCACTATATCAGTACTACCCTAAAATATATCAGTCCTTCACTACTACCCACAGGATGCTAATCCATAAGTATCATCCCACAGCGTGTCACTGCATCAGTACTACCACATCGTCGGTTACTCCATCATTACTGCATCACAACGTGTCATTCATTCGGTACTATCCCATATAATGCCCTTGCATCAGTACTAGCAAATGGATAGTTATTCCAACAGTACTATCCCACAGTGCGTCATTCCATCAGTTCTCCCCCAATGTGTCACTCCATCAGAACTACACTTTGAGTCCTTCCATCAGTACTATAATGTATCATTACATCAGTACCGCCCAATTTAGTTTCACACCATTAATACTATCCGACAGTGTGCCACGACATCAGTACTACCATATCGCTTGTTCCTCCATCAGTACAACCGCACACTGTGTCGCTCTATCAATAATACACCAAACTGTGTCACTCTATCAGTACTATCCAACGGTGTGTCACTCCATCAGTACTACACAATGAGTCCTTCCATCAGTACTACCCCACAGTGTTTCAATCCACCAGTATTACTCTGGTATATGTCTATCCAACAGTACTACACCGCAGGGTATCACACAATCAGTACTCTCCCACAGTATGCTATTGCGTCAGTACTGCCACATAGTGTGCCATTCCATCAGTACTACCACAAAATGTGTCACTCCACCAGCACTGCCCACAGTGTGCCACTGCATCAGTAATAAAATATAGTTTGTTACTCTATCTGTACTACCCTACACTGTGCCACTCCATCAGTGCTTGCCCATTGAGCATCGCACCATCAGGAATATAACTCGGGTTATCATTGCATCAGTACTACGCCAGCGTGCAACACTCCATCAGAACAATCCATTATTACTCCATCAGTACTACCACGCAGCGTGTCACTCCATCAGTACTACCCACAGTGTCAACCATCAGTACTTCCTTGCAGTGTCACTCCATCATTATTCCCCACAGTATGTCACACCATCAGCCCTATCTCACTGTGTCACTCCATTAGTAATTCCCCACAGTTTCACTCTATTAGTATTTCTCCACCATGTCTCACGCCATTAGCACTACCAGATGTTTATCATTCAATCAGGACTATCCCAGTGGGTCACTCCATAAGTGATGCCACAAATTGTGTCATTCCATCAGTATTACCAAACAGTGTGTCACAGCATTAGTACTACACCACAGTTTGTCATCACCATAGTACTACCGCTCAGTGTGTCACTCCGTCGGTGAAACCACACAGTGTCTCACTGCATCAATACAACTCCATATTGTTACACTACATCGGTACTGCCCCACATCATGTCGCTCCAGTGCAACCCTAGAACGTGTCATTCCATCAGTACTCTCCGCAGTTTTGTCTTCCATCAGTACTCCCCAAAGTGTTTCACACCATCAGGACTACCTCAAATCTGCCATTCCATCCGCATTACCCCACGGTGTTCTAACCCATCGTTGCGACTCCATAGTGTGT